>NW_013953704.1:25782-31499 GCF_001266775.1 Austrofundulus limnaeus
ACACACACACACACACACACACACACACACACACACACACACACACACACACACACACACACACACAAAAAGCAATAATAAAATAAAAGCCAAAAGTTGCACTGGTTTGCTTAAATTGACTTGTGAATTTGACCTTTTCACATAAATGCTTGTAAGTGATGCCTGGAAACATCAGAAACATTGAAAACCACAACTTCTATCATTTGCTCCACCAGGGTCCATCAAAAGGCAGAGGAGAAGAATGGAAAGTGAAATCGGAAAGATGCCTCCAGTTCTCAACAGTCCTCTGAGTCCAGGGAAGCGGTCCAGGTTGAAGCTGAACTGTCCTCTATCTCCAAAGGACAGACACTGTGGACCAAAGCTCAGCAGTCCTCAGGAGTTTAACCAGTGGTTACCCTACCGCCAYGCTGCCAGCCTGCTGGCCATGAAGGAGGACCTGGCTCTGTGGCTCAGCAAAATAATGGGTGAGGCCTAATTATATTCCAAAACATGTGTTTATTACTTCAGTCTGTAAAACTTTATTCTGTTTTTAATAAAACCCTCAAATGTTTCTTCTTTGCTAGAAGAAGGACTCATTAAATTTATCCGCTTAACAGTCGCCCCTGAAATTCCTTTTTATTTTATTTTTTTAAATTTTTTTGTAAGGGTGTAAATTTAAAGGTAAGAACCGTAGGAGGTCGTCTGACACCCTGGTTTTCAAATAAAAAAACAGGAAACACCTGAAAACATTTAAAGGCAGCCGTTTTTACACACGAAAATGAAGTGACTGGACCAGGGGCGGCGGCCGGGGGTGGCCATGGCCACCACAGACAACTCTTTGCCCACCCTACTGGCCACCCTACTGTACACACACACCCCTTCCACAGTGAAACAACCTTTAGGGGTGTAATAATCCTCCTGAACAGTTGGTGGCAGTGTTTAACAGTTTGAAACATTACCAAGCTCTATCACTGAAGAAGAGTAATGACAAGGAAATAATGATTTTCTTTACATACAGAACATAAGCCTATGTAATCTGACTTGTGTCAACTTTTGGACATTTGGTGACAATTTTTTTGTCACCATAACACTGTGTCATTTTATGTTCTGAAGGCTGCATGATGCTCTGTGTTTGTTATAAGTTGGCTTATCACTAAATCAGAAATAGTGAAACACCCCTCTAAATTCACTAAATTCATTGGGTAAAATTTATAATGTTAGTTTTAAACATGCAGTTGAGGGTCATCATTATTTGGCAAAATGGCATGTGCTACAATTAAAAATAATCCAATAAACAATGTAAAAGTAAAAGGCACCCTTAAAGTTATTGGATATGGTAAACTGTGTCACATTAATTGATCTTGTCTCAGCTGTAGCAGTGAATTTAAAAACAGGATGATGGAACCAGTTTAATGAATAATTTTTCTCTGAAATAATAATTAAATCAAGCGTTAATTTAAGTCAGTAAAAGTATGTTTAACAGCCTGGTAAAATACATCAGAATGCAGGAAATGGCATCTATTTCGTCCAAAATTTTCTGGAGGAGGACCCCCCAGACCCCCCAATAGTGTGTCCCCCCACTTTTAAAATGGTTC
The DNA here is from genome assembly GCF_001266775.1 of Austrofundulus limnaeus. Classification (NCBI taxonomy): domain Eukaryota; kingdom Metazoa; phylum Chordata; class Actinopteri; order Cyprinodontiformes; family Rivulidae; genus Austrofundulus; species Austrofundulus limnaeus. The sequence goes on from NW_013953704.1 coordinate 27,357, forward strand.
TGCACTCGTGTTTATAAGGACAAAAGGAAATGACAAAAACACAAAGATCTGCAGAAACTTTCAAGTAAAAAGATCATGTAATTTTCCTGGCCACCCCTGAGAAAAATGTCTGGCTCCGCCACTGGACTGGCCTTAAATCAGGAGGTTGTTTTCTCACACTCCAACTTATGAAGCGTTCTGGAGAATAATACTGTTTCTCACCTGTAAGTGCCTTTGTATAAAATCTTAACGAATGAAAAGCAGTGGCATGTGGACCCACCTGTTGATGGTTTTATTTTGTATTGCTGAGTAATTACTCACTGTGTCTGGATTCTCCTCAGGCGTGAACCTCTCAGCAGGCAGTCTAATAGAAAAGTTGGATAACGGTGTTCTCCTCTGTCAGCTGGCCCATCTGCTCCAAGAGAAGATGGTTCCTGTCGACAATAGCAAGGTGCAGCATCAACACATACAGTATCTTTATACATGTCAGGTTTAATGTTGCCGTGCATTAGCTGTTCACATCTTGTCTTGCCCTTTAGACCTCACCTTGCTACAGTTTTGTTTAGACAAGTTTTTTTTTCTTTTATCCTTAGTGCTCACAAAACACTGAGGATAATGAGGATGTCTCAGTCAGTGCTTATATTTACCTRAAGATGTTTGGGTGTGCCGTTAATCCAGTAAAGAATCACTGAAGGAATGTGTTTCCACTGCAGACTCACTTCCTCTTTGTGTCTGTTTCAAAAACAATGGTAGCCGTTTGTCAGAAGAGTGATCCACTGGCGAGCTGATGCAACTTCTGGGTCGTTTTTCGCTCGAGATAATGCCGCCAATTTCCTCTACTGGTGTCGAAAGATTGGCGTTGATGAGGCTTACCTTTTTGAGTCTGAAGATCTGGGTGAGCTCAAACCTGAGAACTTGTTTTAGACTAATGACTTCATGATTGAAATACACAGAAATAATAACTGTGTTAAACGCACTCATGTGTTGCTTTGTGAGCATCCTGACAAAGGTTTGTATTTTTACTTCTTATACGGGCATGTCTGAGCAGGGCCACACATGCGTGAGAATGATAATATGCAGGTAAATCCTTACCCTCTTGTCTGCTTCACTTTGATAATTAACTGAGAGGAAACTTGCTGAGCTTTTCTTTGTGTCACAAAGGTAYGATCTGCATTTCTGTCGTACGGTGGATGCAGAAAGTCTACCTAATATGCTTTTATTTTGTAATGTTAGCTATTTTAACAATTTGATTGCAACAATTTTTTAATCTAAAGCTGAATACACCCACCCACACACAGCCCCTGTCACAGTTCCTTTCATATAAAGATAGTGGAGGTCAGAAAGGTTTTTCTTTCCATGAAGCCCTCATGCCCTCAGTCACAGATCCAGAACCCACAGGAATTCCCTGGTCACCTTTAAAGAAAGAAGAGCACAAAAGAGGCAGAATATTCTCTGAAACGGGCCTTTTCTCCTGCAGCTGGAGCTTCGGTTCTCTTTTGTTAAAGATAGAATTTTATCTCCGGAAACATCTTTCTTTTCAGATGAATCATCTGTTTTTCTTTTTCTTTTTCTTTTTATCCTTATTTCTGCCCCCCTCTGCCCTGCTGTTTGTCGTGTGCTGTCTGAGTGAAGTCCTTCACAAGCGGCCTCGGGAGGTGTGCCTGTGCCTGGTGGAACTGGGGTGGATTTCAGCCAGGTAACCTGAAGTCAGCAGCTGTCCACACAGAGCACTGCTTTTAAAAGTTCTATTCTATTCATCTACATAAAGACTAAAATCTGCCAAACTCAAGGCTGGYGGGCCAAATGTGGCCTGCCGCAGCATTTTGTGTGGCCCGTGAGAGCTTCAAACATGTATTAATGTCTTTAAAATAGAACATGCTTCTTTAAAGTCTGCATGAACTACATCTCCCTTAATGCATGCCGATTATGTTACCTGCAAAATGAYGGCATCCTACCACTAGGTGGAGGTGCACAGAGTTCAAAAGTAGCCTGCAGCCAGCAGCTGGTGAACGATGCCATGTAAAGTCTCCATTTTTTCAGCAACTTTGCTTTTGTTGCAGCCCAGTCATACTGGAAAGTGGGAATTTCCCATTTGCAAGTCACAAATTTGAACTYGAACGTCCCCATTAGTGGGAACTCTCTGTTGAAAAGCGGGGAGGTTTAGAATTTAAGACGGCGGCTACTTATTACAACTCTCTTACTTTTACTTTTAATAATATTTCTGTATTATTTATTTCACATTTAGTCAGTCATACACATAGTAATTTTCAGTGTTTATAAGAGGACATGTTAAAATGCTGTTTTTTTGCAGGGAATACCAGGTAGAGCTCAGTTGTTGGTTAGCGGTGCTCAGTCTTAGCAATGACAGGAGAGACATTTCATGTTTAGTCACGAAACATCAGCGTTTATTACAACTGGCTCTTTGAGGGCCACCATAACGCTCGTGTAGCCCTTAGTGAATATGAGCTTGACACCTCTGAACTAAAACATCATAAAAATACATCAGTAGAGCTTTGTTTTCTTTGGTCATAAAGCAGAAGTGGTTGGTGTTCCTGATACTACGTCTGTTGGAAACAACAACACACAGCTAAAGGCCTCTGCATACTCCATCTGAAGCCAAACAGTTGATGAGCAGTCACGTTCTCCCCCCACCCCCCACTTTTTTTTGTTTGAAGCAAACGGTTAAAACAAAATGCAGCTTCTGAGTGCTTTCAGCACAAACAAACACTCCCACAAACTTCTGACCAAYAACACAATAAGYTCTTATGTGCAGGGGGGTAAAAAGTTCGAACAGTGAGTTGTGTCGAGAAGCTGCCCAAATCTCGGCAATTCGAACAGAATGACGCAATGTTCGTCATGAAACTGCGACAATACGAACCAATTTCGGCAGTTCAGAGGGAGTATGTAGGAGCCTCAGAGCTAAAAGAAAGTGGCAGAAAATTAAGACCCTGAATATTATACAAAAGAATAAAGAAAAATTAACATCTTTATCTTGTATCTAGTAATGTCCATTTGCTTTGGCTTTTGCAATAATTAGAGTAAAAATAAAATATTAGGAAGTTTTTCGCATATTCTTTTGGTTTTGGAAATCACCTCATGACCGTTTTGCATCTCGTGAGCCACAGTGGGGTGGTTTTATTTGATTCAAAGAATGTGTGCAGGTACTTGTACTCCCTGGTTGGAAATCATTAGACCTAATGGTTAGATTTAATGCTTATTTCTCAGCTGTGATTTGTCTTTTTGTCCCAATTCATTCCCAGGTATGGAGTGGAGCCACCAGGGCTGGTGAAGTTGGAAAGAGAGATAGAAAAAGAGGAAACAGGGTGTTCATCTCCATCATCTCCACTCTCCTTTTTCCCTCCAGCATCACTGCATTCACCATCACAATCACCCCTACCCCCAGACCCCTCCTCCCCTCCTCCTCCTTCGTGTCTCACCTCCACAACAACCCATCTGCCTGAGCCTCTCGCTGCCTCCCTCGCCTCTGATCTTCCATCAGCAAACCCGGCGCCCACATCCTCGTCCCCCTCGGTCTCTAACCTTTGTACGACAGCCTCCTCACAGACCCCTTTGTTCTCTCCCTCCTGCGCTGCTGCTGCTGCTGCCAACACACCTGCTGCAGTTCTGCCATCGGACCAAACTCTGCTGTCCATGGTTCACGTCTGCCCCGGTGCAACAAAGCAACACACACCTCTCCTCAYTTCCCAGCCCGCAACACATAGTCCTCGTTCATCCAACAGATCTAAAAGCCAGAGGAGCACAGGCACCAGCGCTTTAGACGATATAGTATGTATTTTGTTTTCTGTTAAATTAATATACTTTCTTCATTCTGCGTCTTACTTATTTCCACCTTTAAAGGGATCCCCGATTAGTTGTGACATTGGCCTTTATTTGATAAACATACATTTTAACTGTAAAATAAGACTGTAAAAAAACTGCAGGCTGTTTAGTTTTGTAAATTTTTAAAAATGTATTTTAACACGGACGGAGCCATTTTATTTACACGCAAAGCATTCTGGGTAAATGATGACGTGGATAGGTCCTCGTTGTGAGCGAGCTATATCTACCCTGAAGGTTAATCTTGGACAATATCTGACAATGGGCTCTTTTAAATGAAACCAGAGAGCGTTGACAGAGAGGAGAAGGTAGAAATGACTCAGCCTG
>NW_013953704.1:31558-37536 GCF_001266775.1 Austrofundulus limnaeus
GTATTTTTACAGTCTTTATTTTATAGTTAAAATAAATGTTCATCAAATAAAGTCTAATGTTACAACTAATCGTGGATCCCTGTAATTTCTTTCAGGTGAAAAACATTACTGAAAATCCCCCCTGCAGCTGTCCCGCCAAGTTTCCTGTTGAGAAGCAACCCAAAAGCTGCTACCGTGTCGGAGATAAAGTTCTCTACATTCGGGTAAGAATCCATCTGCTGGGATTATCTTACAAAGATTTATCACATTATATCTGTAAAACTATACACCCCATGTCGAGCCCCAGCTTTGTCTCAAAACCCTGACCTACTCTCATGACATATTGAATTACTTACTTTTATAAAACTTAAAATTAAAGCATTAAAACCAGGTGTACCTGGTGAATTTCATTATTAATCAACCGTAGTGTTTCCTACAACAAAGCCTGATCCCGCAGCTCATGATAACAAGTTCCTATTCACCTTTTAAGTCAGCAACAAGTCCAGTGTGTCACAGTGACGGATTCGTCATCGCGCCGTGCCTTTCAGCCTCCTTCGGTTGCGCGCTGCTCGTAATGCGTTCGTGTGGAGGCTCGAAGAATGGGAGGATGGGTTGCCAGGCAACCGCTGGTCAGGATAAGACCGGGGCTGACAATGATTGTATTCAGAACATAGACCTTCAGGAAAGAGTACAAACCTGGCGGAGAAAACAAACACGTCTCTCCGTGGGTGCTTGTGCACAGACGTGACCCTGGTGTGCGGTTTAAGTGGCAGCCCACTGGGGAGTTAAAGTCCATGTCTGTGTGGGGAAGGTTTCCAAATGTGAAACAAGGTCTTTTACTCTGTTTTATACACACATCTACACAAACACAAAATAGWTCGGCTCTAGCTGAAATTTGTTTAAAGACAGTTTACTGTAGAAATGCATAAAAATAAAAATTTACTTTCAAATAGGATTTCATGAACAACTCCACTGAAATCTAGCTCTTATATCTGAATTTAACTTAAGTTATGGCCATTTTTGTTGTAGATGTAACATAGATGGACTGGGACGTGGCTTTCAAAACCCAAAACACGTTACRACAAAAATGGTTCACCCCAAAGATCCAGTTCCCCGGTACAAACAGAGTAATGTTGTGTATGCTTTTAAGTGTCAGGAGGACTGTGATCAGTTATACATGTGGGAAACAAAGCAGCCACTGTTCAAAAGAATGAGCCAACACAGAAGACCTGCATCATCAGGCCAGGACTCTGCAGTTTACACTCATCTACAGGCCAGGAATCTGCAGTTTACACTCATCTACAGGCCAGGACACTACAGTTTACACTCATCTACAGGCCAGGACTCTGCACTTTACACTCATCTACAGGTCAGGATGCTGCAGTTTACACTCATCTACAGGTCAGAACTCTGCAGTTTACACTCATCTACAGGCCAGTGGTCACTCTTTCAGGGATGAAGATGTTCTCATCCTTGATAGAGAGGGATGTTGGTTTGAGAGAGAAATAAAGGAAGCCATTTTTGTGAAGAAAAACCATCCACCATTAAACAGAGGTGGGAGGCCTTCGTGTCCAGTTGTCCTCCTCCTACGATGCTGTCATTTCAAGTATGACTCCACCTCCTGTGAGCAAAAGGTGTGAATCAGGCCCTCAACGATAGTCAGGTGATGGGGCACATGATCCTCTATGAACAATAGAGCCAATTAAGGCATTAACGACCTATTGTTTGGCTGATGGCCCTCTTTGCATGTGACTAACCTGTTTGTCCACCATGTGGAGGCAGTGCTTAAGGCTGAGTTCACCTGAAACTCAGACTGAAGAAGTCTCTTGGAAGAGAGACAAAATGTTTCGTTAAAGAAGAACGCATCCAGAGGACCTACTTATTTTTTGATTTTTGATTTTTCTACCTGGATTACTGAGAGGCATCAGGACATGGAGGTAAAATAACGTGTTAAAGGATCTTTCAGTTGGGGTCTATATAAAGTGGAACTGCAATACTTTGGTCTGAGTTCCTCCTTATTGTAACTCCACAAGCCCCTCCTCTTTCAGCGCTTTTCTGAGGTGTGTCTTAGATCAACTCATTTTGAGACTGTCTCTTTAAATACAAATGAGGAGCTTCACACCCCGCCCCCCTCCAGGTTTCGGATCGGTTCATTCTAGTTTGATAGAGGGGTTTACGGCTATATAGCTGCGCAGAAACTTTTTATTTTCAATTTATTAAAAGATGTCAACAAGGGAAGACTTTTTCATCCAGCCTTACATGTTGGAGCCAGAGTCTGACCCAGAGCCAGAGGAGAATGAAGACGATGGAAAAATGTAGTTGGTAAGTCCAGACCTTACTTAGAAGTTCTGTCCCAAACACCATGACGTAATAATTCAGAAAACATTATGGAGTACAGCGAAAACTGAGCAGTGTGATAAAGATGTAAAAAACAAACACATGAGTCAACAATTCAAACAAATCAGCTTCTCTGTCTGATGTTTCTTCATGTTCCTATTAGACAATAATATCCTTAAAGGACCAGAACACCTGTTATTTTCTCAGCAGACCTCCTTGTGACAAAATCACCAAAACAGTAATCATAACCACAGCATGTACAGAGATTTAAATACTAACAGCTGACAAAACAAGACTTTTTAAAATTCTTTTTGTTCACCTGTCTTGCTCAGCAGCCTCGCAGATGAAGTGTCTCAGTGCAGCCGGCTGTCAGTTTGTAGACTTCTTTCTGTTTTCTCCTGATCTTTGAAAGGCGAGCACACCTCAGCTGTTTGAATGGAGCGAAGAGGGCCATCGATCCTCATGTCATCCATTACCTTGGAGCCCGCAGATGTCTACATGTATGCGAGGAAACATGCCATAAACCTCGATTATCATATGTGGAGATAACCCCCTGAGAGCGCTGGGTGTGTACAGACCTTTTCAAAGAGCAGATACTATTGATTACTGAGACAAAGTCATTAGCAAGGGGTTTAATCAGACAGCTTGTTAATGAGCGGCTGAGCATGACCGCCCCTCCTCACATGTAAACTTTACACTCAATCCCCCCCCACACCCCATGCTTTCTACCTCCACCCAACCCCCTTCTATTCCCTCTGGAGGCTATTCAATCACCCAGGCCATGGAGTGCTTCACCATTCTTTGGTGCTGAAAAAGAGGAAGGCTTTCTTTTTATTCTGAAACCAATTAGGTTCTCCTTCAGCTTTGTAGCAAGGATACAGTCTGATGGTGCCCACAAAGAAAAAAAAAAGACTCCATTCAAACACTCCAAATATCATGCAAACTAATTTATCTTTTCATACATTAAAATCCTATTCTGAAGGTAGTAAACCATCAAAACATCCTGTTTTCTCTGCTTTCAGCTGAGCATTTTAACATCAGATCCCTTCCTCTTTGTTCCTCGAGTATTCTTAAACAAGACATTAACTAAATAAGCTTTTYTGTTGTGTGATCTCTGGCTTTGCAGTGAAGGAGATTAAAAAGCAAATATCAAAAAGTCTTTAATGATAAAGCTCAGTGATAGCATATTAAATATGAAGGTGCTAATGAACTTAAACATGTATGTGTGTGATAGAGGGGTCCCTTTAAGTTGGCCACTTTAAATATTTTGGGGCATTCCAAAACTACAGTATTTTGTCCAAGTGTGCAGTGGAGACCACACAATAATGCRCACAACAACAAGCCGTTACTCTAAAAACTGGCACGGCTCRCTGGCCATAATTTTGAGTAACCAGCTTCTCCGACAAAATCATCCAAAAAAAGGATGAAAAGATTGTTATACCTCCCCCAAACCTGGGATACTGGCTCATCCAAAAGACAGGTTTGTGGTAGGTTTAGACAGTGTTGTATAAAGTACCTCTAAGTGATGAGTAAAAGTACAAGTATCTTACCAAAAAATTACTTTGGTAAAAGTTGATGTCTGCTTTAAGAATATTACTTGAGTAAAAGTATTAAAGTATCTGATTTTTTTGTACTTAAGTATTAAAAGTAAAAGTATTGATTTAAAATGAGCTGCTAGATTTTCTGTAATGACATTTATTAGGATGTGACCTCCCTAAAAAATTCAGAAATGACTATATCGTATTAAATAATAAATTGATGTTAAATTTTTTAAATTATTAATTAATTATTTCTTTGTTGTAACAATGTTTTTTGGCAATAAATCTTATACCATTTTAAAGCTTTTTAATGTTGCCACATTTGTAAGGAACATGCATTTGTGGGATGAGCAGTAGACCTGAGAATGTGGGTTGAACACGTAGCTTATTTTGCTGATGTTAGTGACTCTTGTTTTGAGCTTCTGGTACCCCTATGCAATGGTGATCGGCATGAGGAGGAGGTTCCTGGCTGTTGTGGCTGTGTATGGTTCTTCCACACGCTACTGAGGCTCCTGTTTGTTAAATGATTAAAAGGTTAAATTGCCAATATATCTTGTTTCTTCAAACTTCAATCATCCAGTTCACCATATACCAAAAAAAATCTGTACTGTTTGATAATGGCGCTCATCTCTCATCTCTACTGTGCATCCCACAAACGCATGTTCCTTACAAATTTGGCGTCATTTAAAAGGGAAATTAACAGGCTTTACAATGTTAAAACATCCATTGCCAAGAAGCATTGTTACAACAAAAATAATGTGCCAAACACAAAATTCCTTATTTTATGTGCTAAGTTGAAAGTCCCTGAAGGTGTGGCCTCAAACTTTTTTTTTTAATTAAAGAAGTTACACAGAAAAAAACGGTTCTGTGAGGCATAATAAAAAACAGAATTACAAGTCTTGATTCTTAGGCTGTTGCTTTACTGTAAAATATGTTTTCTGAGTTTATTTTTAAGCGGCTTGTGCAGCAATGGATGTGGCTGAAGTGTGCCTCCTATTGGCAACTTTTAGTCTCTTCTTTTTTCTCTTTTCCTGAGAATATTCATGTTTATTTCAGCAGGAGAAGACGAGAAGGAATCGATGGAGCAGCCGGGGGGCTCACGGGATTTCAGATGTGGTTTAGGGGCTGCAGACGTAGCACATTTTGCATGGAAATATGAAGGGCAGGGGGCAGTTACAGGGGAACGAAAAAACAGTTGGCTCAACAAAAAAAAAAGCTTCTTTTTTAGTGTTCTGGTGTATACAGCTGAATAGAAAAAGAGAATTATGTCAAGAAAATTAATGTAAGGTATATTTGTTAATATATTTAGTTAAGGACAGTGTGCCAAGTCAGACAATTTGACACCCCAGACACATAATGTAATAATAAAAACCTGGGGAAAAATCCAGAATTCAAACCACTTTCAGAAACAATCACTTCCTCAGTTTTTCAAACGAGGCCTGAATTTTTGTAAATGAAGGCAGGTCAGGTGAATATTCCTTCCATGTGTGACAGGGAAGTGATTTAGTCAGCATGTCAGACCTGACCCCTGTCAACCTGAACATTTTAATCTGCAGGATGACGGCTGAGGCCGGCCTCGTCTGGAGTCTCCTCTGGAGCTGTTGCCTGTGATTCTCTCTTTCTCTCTCTCTCTCTCTCTCTCTCTCTCTCTCTCTCTGCCCATACATGCAATAGATGAGCAGATCTGCTTGTATTAACACAATCTTAATGGTTCTGTAATGAAGGGTTTATTGGCACCAGGGCAGCAGAGGGGGCTGGGTTGGCTGAGGTCTCCTGGGAATACTAATGTGCTTTGGGAGTTCATGGTCTGTGCTGAACTCATCTCATTTTTGCTYCTCTCTCTCTCTCTATTTTTTTTTTCGTTTTCAAGGCTTCACATTGTGGCAGCAGTTGCCATGGTAACAGATTGTTTTCAGTTTTATAATGACAAAYGTGTATAAAAGATACATTCATTCAGAAGCGACTGAAGGCAGAGTTTGAGGCATCTGAAACAACAGCTGAACACTGACCAGTCGCGCAGCAACCTTTAAGAAATTTATGTTTTAAGATTTGTGTCGCAGATTTTTGCGTGTGTGTGTGTGTGTGTGTGTGTGTGTGTGTGTGTGTGTGTGTGTGTGTGTGTGT
>NW_013953704.1:37621-52535 GCF_001266775.1 Austrofundulus limnaeus
GAGAGACACCGTAGCAACTCCTTTGCGTTTGGAAGCGGGGGGTTGGGGTGGGGGGAGGACCAGGGAGGATGATTCAACCACTCAACCACTAGATGTCACTGAAAACAACAAATCCTACACACTGTGCCTTTAAGAAAATCAGAACAATACTGCAGAAAGTCCTTCAACTGACAAATGATGGCTAGATTTTTTCAAATGTTGTGTTTGAAAGTATTTTCTCTAGTAAAAATGTATGTAAAACTGATCAGGAGAACTTATTGTGCAAGCGTTTTTATAAAAATGACATTACATTACAGGTGTTTGAACGTGTGACTGGTTAAACACCTTACCAAAACTGGGGATTTGTGTGAAAGAATGTTGAACAAATTCTTGACTCCTCTATAAATATAGTGGCCCCACCCAGAAAAATCCTAGATCCACCACTGCTCTAAAGCAAGAGGAAATGGACCAGATCTGAGTTATGTGTGGTAAACCTTGCATGTCTGTAAAAATATTCAACTGAACCAATCTCCTAAACATAATTTGGTCCTTCACTTGAATATATTTCTAAAAATTGTATTTCTTTCAGTTTGTCTACTCTGGCATTCATCGGGGTCAGCAAAGTTAAGATTCTCATTGCCCAGGGAAACATGCTTCTAGTTGTGTACATGACAATAAACACTTTGAACCCTTGGACATGTTTGTAGGAGAACCTGCAGAAACAGAGGCACAGCCAAAAAATTAGAGGYACAGAATAAATTCAGTCCTCCCTGATTCCACTGCCTCGTGTCTCTTTTCCAGATGCTGAACGAGCATCACGTGATGGTTCGAGTTGGCGGAGGGTGGGAGACCTTCACAGGTTACCTGCAGAAACATGACCCCTGCAGAGGAGGAGGAGGAGGAGGGGTGACTCCCGGCAGATCTGGGGTCAGGTGTGGAGACAAAGTGAAGACCCCCGGCCTGAACATTCCTTCAGACAGTTACCTGGTGGTCGGAGTCCATCATCGTGGCAAGAAGTAGACTCTACAAAAATGTTTAAACTCTTACCTCAATTTTTTTGGAGAAAAACAACCGAGAATTTAATAGAACTGCTTAATTTTTTATATCCAGATTTTTRGTTGTTTCTTTAATATTATCACCAAATACAATTTAAAGTGTTTTATGTATTGCTGTATTATAAGGCCATTGTTAAATGACACATTCTGATTCGTCCTGTTGTTTTGCATTTATTRAAGATCTTTGTTTTTTGTCCTGCAGTTTGCATTGAATTTGTAAGTTTTTGTTTATACTGACAGCAGTAAGAAAAAWTAAAGATGTGTTGATCTGTTTGTTTAATGTACAATTAAGAATATCAACTTTTTTCCTTAAAATACGATATGTTCTAATATTTTTTGTTTGTTTTTGATTAAAATTTCTATAAATGTGGATTACTTCTCATCCCACAGGCGTTAAGTTCTCTTTCTCCTCTAGGTGGCACCATACCCTCAGTGACAAAAAAGACAGTTTTAACCTCTGCTGCTTCACTTCTGGTTTCACTTTCAGCTCCACAAACTACATCATCTTCAAAGGTTCAACATTTCAAAACATTCTGCCGCCTTATTGAACAGAAACGAGTTGTTCGTAACAACAGGAGTTGTTTTGCTGATTTACAGACAGGTTATAGGCACAAACAGGAAGGAGGGGAAAAAAGTCATCTTAATAATTACATGTTTTATTTCAGTTAAATAAAATAGTCAAAATTGGACACATTTTCCTCGTATGTTCAAAGAAACTAACCGGTGAGATCATGCAAGACTGTGATGTCTCTTTATTTTTAGGTCCACACAACATTTGAAGTAGATGCACCCAGTCAGTAGAAATGACTCGTAGAAAATAAAAGCTACCTAAACAGATGCCACTCGGAACGGCGGCACGTTGACTTTGCATTTCTCATTGCACGCAGCAAWGTAACACAAGAAGGGACCACTTTCTAATGATTTCACAACACGTTTGAATACATTGTTCACCTTGTGATGACCTYGTCTGCTCTCTACAAGCTCCGTGTTTTGTTAATGTCTCGCAAAAAGTTGCTACTGTGCTGCTGCAGACACAGCTGCGAGTTATCTGGTTTCTGAAATGTATCATTTGAGGTGTGTGTGTGTGGGGGGGGTCTGTGCTTCTAAATGTTTGTAATACTTCACGACAGCATATCAGTGCTGCAAAGGTCAGATTTTCCCACCAATGACACAAAAAAACCTAACAAGAGTTGTGCGTAGTTGTGCCTCAGCCATAACAACACATTATACTCGCACCAAATACTTATACAYAACAGTTTACTGCTTTCAGTAACACTCAGATTTAAGGGATAGTTCGGATCTTTTGAAGTGGAGTTCTTTGGGAAGGTCATGCACARTCATCTACAGCAGGTAAGATAATAATTGTTCATAACCTTTAGAGCTACACTTTAATGTGACTGCCACATCAAATGTTTGTAAAATGTATGAAAGCTTTTTTGGAAAAGATAACATTAATAGCATATTGCAAATAAATAAATAAATAAATTCACTGCTGAGATGAACAGTTCAAATATTTGAATGTGAAGTAACAGGAAGTGATGTCAAAGGGGATGTCTGCAAGTTGCTACAATGGCTAACAAAGACTGTAGAGAGGAATCTGATGTGTCTTTAGTTTTATTGAGTCACTATCAGAGAGATGAAGAAGAGTCATAGTTCAAAATAATATATCAATAATCAAAAACAATGGAGTTTTATTTTTAAAGAGTTCCCCTTTGATGTCACTTCCTGTTTCTCTTTGGCAGAGCTAACTTCAAACAAAAATATGCCAGCTATGTGACAAAATGGGTAAAACCGTTTATTTTGTGCCAATTTTCTTAAATTTAAAGATGTTTAGTTTGACTTTTTGTGTTTTAAAGATATGCACGTCACAGACACGTTAAAAGAACCAAACTATCCCTTTACCGTGAATGAGCTGAAGTGTGAACTTAAAACAGTAGAAAACTAAAATATCAAACAGCACTTTATTCTAAGCAATGACTATATATAAAAAAGTCTTCTCATATGTATGTCAGCATTTCTCATAAATAGAATTAGACCCTGAAGACACAACATGATGTGAAGCCAAACTCTTTTTTTTAAAGACACAACATGGTGCTCGACACACACTCTGATCACCTCCTGCAGAGTCACAGGATCTGACGATACAAACTTCAATCATGCCTCAKTTCATTTCCTCGTTAACGACGTTACAGAAAATGACAGAATATCACATACAGTGTTGTTAAACGCACTATAATACCTTATTTATTTAGTTTTTTCTACTATGAGAGTCATTAAAGCTGAGGGGATACATCAGGATTCCTCCTGTATAAACTTTAACACACATGGCTGTAATCTTCTTTTAACTAGAAACTTGTTTAATGTCACTACTGTAGAAAAACTGGGTCCTGTTCTCAGAGGGGTGAGGGGACGGGACGACAAAAATCATGTTAAAATATTTTCTATTGTTAGCAGGTTAATTAAATTTCTCTTTTCATTGTAACTTTAAATCCTCTTTCAGAATCTGTTCCAACAAATACACCAACAAAATGATTCGCAATTAAAACGAAATGACACCAATGGGGAAATGATTTTAAACATAAATAATTATTATTACTCCAATATTTTGTTTGTGAAAATGTCAATGTTTTATTTAGAAGTTGAATATTTGATAAAAAAAATTGTTGGCATCAAATATCACAACACATAAAACCTAAGTTATTAAAGTTATTTAGTTTAGCCCCCTGGTGACCTCAGAGTGATTTTATCTTTCAAGTTTCTGGATTAAAGTCATTGTAAGTCTGAAAAATATCAAATATATACATCAAGTTTTTAACACATAATGAAAAATTACAATTTGTGCTTTGCTGTTTGATTTTATTTATTTATGTTTTATTCTTTTTTTGGTTGTTTGTTTTTTGTCAAAATTGAACTGGACGTTTTTCTCTTTCTTAAATAAAATGACAAAATAAAGAAATATTTCTTGCACATTTTAAGAACTTGTACACTCTTGATATAAAATACTGTTTCAAGATCAAGACAGGATTGATCTCACTAATGACAGTTAAGAAGTCCGTATTTTATTTTATGATTTAATGACTTAACAATTCATTAAAAAAAAGATCAGCTTTTCTACTGAAAACATTGTTTTGATGAAGATTGTTATTTCTTCTATATTTTCTTTGTTGGTCATTTTTTATGCAATTCTGATATTTGATTTTACAGCTTTTAATAGTTCTTTCCTAAAAAAAAACTGCATTTTATTCAGAGTATTAAAAATACTGATACTAAAGGAGAATAAAAAAAAATACTGGCTTTGGAGTTTGCTTTAAAATATTACTGTCACGTTAAGATTTACCTGCCAGTAAAAACCTGGGTTTTTGCTGTTTTACTTTTGTTCGTTTTTCTTAAAAGGTAAAGTCTGAAACCAAACATAAAATGTTCTCCTGAATTTTACAAAATGGTTCGTTTTGAAAGAGTTTACTCCAGTAGTTTTCCAGATATATTTATACACAAAGTAATGTGGGTCTGCGCTAAACGTACACTAAGCACTCGGCTGAATACATGAACAACCTGTCACATGACTGATCTACAGGCTGCAGTAGGACAAATGAAACAACTCATAAAATAAGTTTTTCTTTTGGCTGCTTCCTTCCAGAAGCTGCAGCCTCAGACAGAGAAAATGGAAATAAGACTAACAATACGACAAATGTCAAAACCACTGATATGAGGACAATAATGTGGATCTTGTTTCTTATGTCATACTTCTTAAAATTAATCTTTTTTTTCTACACACAAAAAAGATATAATGGATTTAATTGAATTTWTTATGTGAACTGGTTCCACTCAACTGAATTGAGTAACGGTAACTCATTTACTTTAATGTGTTACCTTTTCTCATTTCAGTTAAGTGGAACCAGTTGTCACATTTTTTAATTTAAATCCACTGTCTGTTTTTTGAGTGTAGCTTATTTAGTAACTGGATTAAACTCATCATCTCTATTCTGTCAGCTGTTRTTTCCTCCAAGCAGACACTAAAAATATCTTTTTTTAATCAACTTCATTTAAACAAAAATCTGGCTAAACATTGCATGTGGAAATGTCAAATATTTGCTTATTAAGGCAAAATCACTTCTGTGTATTACCGTAGTTTTAATCGCTCTAACCAACTGCAGGATCCATCACCAGCTTATCTTTTTTTTTTACATCAGGTGTGTGTTTTACTACGTATAAGCAATGAAACATCACTATTAGCATTTTTTTTTACTTTAACCTACAAACAATTACACACATACAATCAAAAGAAATAGAAATTCTGACAGGATCTAAGCTAGTTTTTCTGTGTTTCTTTGTGTTCTCAAGATTTCCCCAGAAAAAAAAAAAATTGGCATGTGTGGAAAAAAGTTGATATGTGTGTTTTTGTTTCCTTCGCAGGAGTGTGAGTGGCTTCATGGATTTCAAGGAGCACCAGTTTAAGACGAATTCTCTTCAGAGAAAACAGTCACCTTTAGATCAAAACATAAAAAAAAGTCCTCTTAGATCATCAGTCAGTAGCTGCTGTACAAGTTCTTCGTTCTGTTCCCGGAGGTCCAGCYAGAGATTTCAAGATTTAACGTGAGAAGTTTGTAATTCTGCGTCTGTCACAACTCAGGCACACTGCACACGGACAGAGGATGGAGATGTCGAAGGTGACGTGACAATTAAAACGGTTTCAGAGTCAAACACCAAAGCTGGGAGGTGGGGTAAGAGGCGGGGCGGGMGGTGGCTCGTGCATCCCGTGCTTCCTTTCGTCACACGGTTCCGTTTTCCTGCCTCGGTTTGTGGGTCGTGGTGCGAGCGGGCGTGCTCAGGGACGGGGCCAGGGTGCAGAGGAAGCCCGCCAGCAGCGTGAGGCCGAGGCCCCCCCAGGCACAGAACATGGACCAGCCGTAGCCGTGGCTAATGTCTTCGGGGAGGCCGTACATGGAGCGCGGGAAACGGGACAGCTCGAAGTTGATCCCCGCCACGCACGTGCACAGCGAGATGATGCAACACGTCCCTGCGTGAAACCAGAGAGCAGCAGTGATTTAAACGGGATCAATCGTTAAAATTCCTACGTGGCCTGAACGCCTCGCTGCGAGATGAGCATCGTGTTACTGCGAGACATTGATCTGCTAGCTTGTGTTCCACCTAAATGTGCTCTCAGCTGTCACCAAGTAAACACAGTAACTGAATCAAAGTGTGGGTCTGGTCTGCATGTGAGAGGCGTGTGCACGTGTGCTTTCACAGTACCTCCCATGAGGAAGAGTAGCCCGGCTACATATTGCATGAGGTCATGCTGCTGGCAGCATCCCAGCACTCCGATGATCCAGCCGAAGAGGATGATGGACACGGCCATGCCGACGAAGCCGGCCGTCATTCTTCGTAGATCTGCAAGCCAGGAGGGAGAACGTCACAAGCTGCGACTCCGAACTGTCAAACCAGAAAACTCACATTCTGAGTGCGTGAAGGAGCAGCTCAAACAAAAGCTCACTTTGACCTTGATAAAGAAAGAATTTGAGGAATATTGATAAGATTAAGATGTCATTTAACGCTTTCATTACTTTGTGTTTCTTTCAGCGCCTCCCTTCCTCACTGGTTGCCACTAAATATTTCTGCTGAATGTCCCTCCTGATGCAAACAGGATCAGACTTTTTTATATAAATATGTTTATACATGGCCTGTTTTATGTTTAAAGATGCATCTATATGGATTATTGACTGATGCTTAGTTACCTCCGCCAAGGGCGAGGTAATGTTTTCGGTTGCGTATGTCTGTCTGTTTGTCGTTCTGTCTGTGGACGACATTACTCAAAAACTTGTGGATGGATTGTCATGACATTTTTACCACATGTGGCCAAGGAACACACCTTTAAACTTTGGTCATGTTCCAGATCACAATGCGGATACAGGATTTTTTTTTCTTTTAACCCTCTGAGATGGGCAAAGCTGTGATGCTTTCACAGGGCTTCTGTAAAAAACAGTGAGCTGGATTGGACAGCACGGACTTCAAACTTTATAAAAGTTATGTTAAAACCACATTTAATGATGAATAATTTTTGTCATAATATGCGCATTTACGCATATTTACGCATTTACAGAGCGTTTTGTGACCAGGAAGTGCGTGACTGCACTATGAAACTGATTTTTCCCATTTCCTCAAACACACCACATTTCCGAAACAACCAATCAAAACAGTTTGTCTCTACTAGGCTTGTAAACAGAGAGCTGCCGGGCCTCAAAGTTTGGAGACGGGGCAGTCAGGAAGCACTTTATAAAGAGAGTCAAACCATTACAAACTCATACAAGGGGATAAAACAGACGTTTTACATGGTGAAATGTGACTGATGAAAACTTAGGAGCTTAACCCCACACCAGTTTAACGATGAATAACGTCGGGTGACGAGTCTGACTTTTTTTTTCACATTGGACTCCATTGAGAAGAAATCCCGTGCATACTGCCTGCTTAAATGTTCAGTACGTCAGAACTTTTTCGGCAAATGTGTTTCCATCTCTGCTTTTGCGCATTAACTCTTACAGGATGGGAGAAATTGGTCTTGGCGGAGGTTTGCACTCTCCGAGTGCTTCTAGTTTCTTATGGTATAGCAAATTGTCATTTTGAGAAAAGGGGCAGATAAAACAAGATTTTTTTTCTTTCACCTGCTCCTTTTCATTCAAAACTTGTGTTTATAACAACGTGTGATATGTTCATTTTAAACTGTAAATGAATGAAAATAAATAAAAACTTTAATGAACACTAGTCTTGCAGTACGACAGAGTATTAGTTCCACACAAAATATTAGTTTTTTTATTACAAGTCATAATATTATGAGATTAAAGTTGTAATATTATAAGAAAAGTCTTAATGACGTCTATTTTCTGTTCCTGATTTTTCTCATTTCCTCCTCATTTTCATCACACCTGCTGTGGACGGCCATGTGTGTCTCTGTGTTTATAAAGTAGCCCACAATGACTTTTGGGTCACCTTTGATGTAAAATGCTTTCATCCAAATTATGTGTTAATTATGGCTTCAGTTTATCATAAAGTCATTTTCACAATTGTTTCAAAGTCCTGCTGCTGATAATTTGATGCTAATGTGCTGAAAGTTGAAGTATTTCTTTAAACCGATACTAAAGAACAGTGGTGGGCACAGTTCACCTAAAGCACTAAKAGGGGAACTAATTTCCTGATTAGTGCTTTAGGGCTTTTGCTAATTTAAAAATTTCTAAGTGGATTAGAACTAGCTAAATTTATWGGCTAAATTTAGAAGCACTAACTGAGGTCTATAAATTATTGATCAACATTAATATGTGTGTCARTATGTGTGTCACTGATCCACCCGGTGACAATATGAACCCAAATACAGCTGTGCAATGTCAATGATAAGTCTTCAGAGAGMAACATGTGACTCATGTTGTCTGTTGAAGAATGTTCATAGGTTGACTGGGTTATTTTAGTGCTAAAAGGCTCCACAAACTCAGGCACACTTCACTCCGCTCGGACTCAATGTGGACACGAAGTGGCCGTCCGCCAGACGTATTTTACATTGTATTTTTTACATTCGCAGTGTCGCACAACAAACTGCCTGGCGAGTACTGTTTTGGATGAGACACCATGCTGATAACGTTGAGAATCTGTCATTTGTGGACTGAATGGAGTCAAATTTTGAAGAGCGTCACATGGAGGAGATTAGAAAACTTTATATAAAGACTTTCAACGAGCAACAAATTTGTGGGAGGAAATAGCTCAGATCCTGGGTAAGGTAGTTCTTTTCTTTTTTTTCTTTTGTTGTTTTAAAGCTAATATGCAAACTGTTTCTTCCTCCTCATCCTTGACATCATGACTGAAATTGTGAGAAAATAAGGAATTTGTCAGGTGGTCAGTACGCTCGAGTATGAAGTCTCAAACATCTGTGGACCGTGTGCGCGGAGTCCGCGTGGCTCATGGACCACACACAGAACACCCGAGTCTGTGGGAACCTTTACAATTTGCTTTTGTTAGAATTTTTGGTGAGTTAGTGCTTTAGAGTTAGGGGACTTCAATATTTGAGTTAGTGTTTTAGGGCTAGTGGAGCTAATTTTTAGATTAGTGCTGCCCACCACTGCTAAAGAACAACCTCACAAGTTGCTCAACATTCCTCACTTTAACACAGTGGTTAGATTGTTTTTTTCGTGTAAAGGTTCTTGTAATGTTACGACTTTATTCTCGTATTGTTTTGACTTTAATTCCACAACATTATGACATTATTCTCGCACAATATTTTTCTCGTAAACTTTACTCTCATAATATTATGAGTTTTTTTCATACAACTTTATTTTCGTAATGTTATGAGTTTAATGTCGTAATATTATTACTTGTTATAAAAAAGGGGTTAGGGTTAGAGTTAATCGTGTTGTGTGGCCCTAATACTCGAACCCAAATGAATTCATTAATTTAATAAATGTAATTTGATCAAACAAATTTGGTTTGAAGGCATCCAAGTTAAAATATGAGCTAATGTTATTGCTTTTTTTCCTGGGTTTTAAGTTCTTGTTTGTTTCCTTTGACAGATTTAATGCTTGTGTTTGTTTGGTTCTGGTGGATCCTGTTTACATGAGAAAGATGTCTGATAACTTTAGGTTTTTTTATATTTACAGTTTATTATTCAACAACAACAAAAAAAAAATCAATGCATTGTGTCATTTAAACTGTGATTTAGGATCATTTTATGTTTGGTTCTTGCTCTTGTTTCATATTCTGTGTTACTGAATTACACTAATGTGTCCCAATTTGTTTCGGTTAGTTTTCCATTTTAATCTCCCCTCACAGCTGCTCCTAATTTACTTATCAGACCACCTGCGATGTGTCGGTTGTTATTATCTGTCTGGGTAAATATTACCGGCTTTTCTATTCTCTATCAGAATCTTTCAGGGTTTTTTTCTTTAGTCTTTCGACAGTGGGCGACAACGTTTGTGTCTGCATTCATGTGTCTGTTAGCAAAATATCCTTTGAACTCTTGGGTGGATTTGAAAGGAGACATATGACGCTTTTAAATTGTTCTGTTTCCCAATTAAATCTTTCAGTTGGGGTCTTTATAAAGGGAAACTGGGTCGGAATCCCTCCTTACTGTAACTCCACAAGACCYGCCCCATTTTTGGGGTGTGTCTCACAGATCGAYTCGTTTTGAGGCTGTCTTTTTAAATACAAACGAGGTGCCTCACACCCCGCCCCCATCCTGCTTCCAGAGTGGTCCATTCTAGTTTGATAGAGAGGATTACGACTATATAGCTGTGCAGGAACTTTTCATTTACAAATAAACTAAAAGATGTCAACAAGGGAAGACTTGTCCATCCAGCCTGACATGTTGGAGCCAGAGTCTGACCCAGAACCAGAACCAGAGGAGAATGAAGACCACCAAACTGTAGTTGGGAAGTCCAGACCTTATTCAGAAGTTCTGTTGCAAATAATTTGATGTAATAGTTCAGAAAATGACCCAGACGATAGAGAAAACTGAACAAGTTGAAAAATATAACCCAAACAGAATATAAAGATATTCTTGTAGCACCAGAAGAAACTCAATTTAAATTTTCATCTATGACACATTCAGAGCTGGAACAGATTGCACCTGAACTTCATTTAAAACATCTTTGTTGGAGTCAACATTATCACAATAGTTCATGTAGCAAAATGTCCGACGAGTCAGTTGAAATGTTTAACAAAACTTTCAGGAAATCATCTTTTGATTTTGATGAACATCTGATTAAATTCAATCCAATTAAAAACTGTAGCTAATTAGTATTTTAGCAAAAACCTACATGACTCCGTTTTACAGATACTCAGCTACAGATTGTGTGAGATCTCACAACATCATGTAAGAGCTTGCATATTTCTAGTTTTAAGATTTGCTCAAACTGAAATAAACATTTCTTCAAACATCTTGTTATAAAAAATGTGACCTTCAATAAAAACAATCCAGTAACAGTAAGAGAATCGTGTTTTTAAAGCGCCTGTTTCACACAATCAGTAAACAAAACCTCATTTAATGAAAAAACAAGCAAAACTGGAACTAAATGTTTCTAGTTTTTTTATTTATTTTAATTTTCTTAAGTTGTTTTCTAGATAAAGCAGTAAAAGATAAAGACAATAAATATTTAAAAGGCTGTATTTCAGTATACAATCCCACAAACCCTGTCAGACTTACGGAGTGCGTGCCACTCGTCCTGACGAATGGTCTTTGTGATGTTGACGGGTAAATTTCGTGGCAGGATGGATGAGGAATAGTGATACTTGACCGGGGTACACCTTTGAATTATTCCTAAAGAAGAAGAAAACGATAAAGACTAAAGTTAGAACTAAAGGACGAAAAGTTTTTTTTTTTTTAAATGTGGCAAAAAAAAAACTGAAGCTTTTATTTTCTTCTGGGACCATGGGATGATGACTTAAACTCCTTTTTTTGTGTGTTCCAACTTCATAAGTTTTGTTTTTCCAAGCTGGTAAACGTGTTTATTTCACTCCAACGCAGTAATTAAATGAGGATTAACAAAKAATTAATGCTCCGGTCTGAAGTGAATACTTTCATATTTTTAACACATTTTGTTTTTTTAAAACTTTACTTATTTTCCGTGCCAAACAACACTTAATTAAATTAAAGTAGAGGCGGAGTCCTTTTTGTTAGCACTTTACAGTTATTGATATATTTTCAAAAAGCCATTAAAATGTTTTAAACTATCAAGAAAATCCTCACAATGTTGATCAAAGTTTCAATCTTCTTTACAGTTTTTGGTAAGTGTAAAATGTTTCTAAAGGACACTTTTTCTTATTCTATTTCAAAACAGACTTTGATGTAAAACTGTATCATATATCTTACCTGTTGTAGAATAATTGTTGGTACATAGCTATTCATTGCTTTAGAAGAAGATATATTTGGATCTGCCTGGCTCTGCTCAGGATGGTTCAAATGGTAGTTAAGATTATCTGAAGTGGGGTTCTGTGGAAATGTTATAAACAATCAATATCTTACCTGTTGTAGAATAATTGTTGGTACATAGCTATTCAAGCAGAAAGTCTCAGTTTGCTCTGGAAATCCAACGTTTAGCTACTATTTAAGCTTTAATTCAAAATAATGCAAAACTGACAACACTGTCAACAACATTCACATGAAGCTATTTGATATTTTTGAAAGTGGATGGCAGAAATCCACTTTGGTTTTGGCCCTACTTGAACAGATCTGTCAGGATTTAATCCAGAGTGAGGTCGATAAAAGAGCCATCCACAACAGGTAAGATTCTATTGTTTGTCATCTATCCACAGAACCTCAACTTCAAAAGATCTGAATAGAGAATACACATTGTGTTTGATATCATCGCTACACTCCAGTTACTGGAGCTGTTATAAGGTCAAACAAATTCAGACTGTTGATAAGAGTTTGTTTAGAACACTTCTGTTCATCATTGCAAACATTCAACCTGAGCAGAGGCCAAAATGAAATCATTTAAGAGTTGATTTTTCAGAACAACTTTCAACCTCCAACAAACAGCGCAGAAGCTCCTTGAAATGTAAACTATTTCGGGATTTCTCATGGCGGTAGCCGTAAAGGTCTTTAAAGCATCAATAAAATTAGCCGTTTTAAATCTAAACATTTGCCTAAAAATCAACAGTAGTTCACCCAGTAAACTTGTAAAGATTGCACAGCTACTATAAGTAAACTGTTGGAGACTAGTTGGTGATTTCAATTTGCAAGAAAACTGCCCCCCAAAAATGGCTAATGTTCTAGTTTTTAATTACTGTTTGTGTGCATTTCTAACAGAACTGTAGGCCGTGCACATGTTTAAGATTTAATCTACACTTTAGAATTAAAGATAGGTATTTGGAGCAGTTTTTTTAAATCATTCTTATTGAACATCGGCGTGGTTTTCAGAGCTGGATGTTTGGCGCTGCAGCCTCAGATGTTTTCTGTTATTGGAAAAGCTCGCATGCTGTCAAAAAATACTAGAAATACAGAAACTGAGAAGTGTTTGAGATGTTCATACTTATTATTAGAGAAAATTGTCACGTTTTTCAAGCACGTTTTAAATTCAAAAGGCAAAGAATATGATTTATAGAGGCTTAAGCAGCACACTTAGGATAAAATAAAGGGGAAAAAATGTCACAGGATCGAGAGAAGGCAAATGAATATATCACTCTGAACGACTGTTTTCATCACCTTTTGGAGGTATAGTGGTAACCAACACAGCGGTCCTTGTTTTTCCTTGTTGATCATTAAAATAAATAAATTGAAGAAGAACATGAACACAAGTTTTCTTCTGAGGTACATGTGATGGCAATGTTTTTCTATAAATTTAATGCACTTATCTGCAAGAAAAAAGCAAAATAATACAAGTTTCACACTGAAACTCAGTATTTTACCAAAATTTAAGATGTTCATTATGAAATCATGAAGAAAGCAGAGAATCATGAAGTAAGATTTTAAATCAGCACTATGGTTTCTCATGTTGATGGTTAATTAAACATTGTAAGAAAAATACAGTGCTTATAAAAACAGGTTAAACTTAGAGGCAGTTAGTTTCCTGTGTGATATTTGAATTTATTCTTCACTAATGGATTTATTTAGAACAGACAGATGGGTTTTAAATGATCATGACACTTAACTGAGAGAAAATATCAATAATGAGTCCATTGAGCTGTTCTGAGGTCAGTTGATGAGTGAGGGTTCCCCTATGAACACATTAAAACCCAACAATAACGATGATCAGAAAGCTTAGCATCTTAATCTGAGGCCTGATGAGACAAACATCAGCTCCATACCAGAAGGTTTTAGTTTCTCTGAGATTATTCTCTCTCAGTACCATGGACAGCAGCTTTCACTAATCAGGACATAAGCTCAAGGTAAACAATAAGATGTAAGGAAGGTGAGAGGATGCTGCGCTCCTCGGCCTGCAGCATCAGGCTCCATGTTTACCTTTGTAGATCAGGTCCTCGGTCTCCAGGTCGAAGCCCTCCCGGTGACACTTCCTCCAGAGCCCGGAGATGGTGGAGTTAAACTGCCGGCTGCAGTGGGACTCCATGGCGGACGCTGCGGCCACGAAGTGCCGCTTCTCCCGGATGAGAGGAGTGGCGCGCGGGCCGCTGCCTCCCCGCTCCGGGCTCCCCCTCAGAGGCATCTGGAGCGGGAGGTTGTGGCTCGGGATGTAGATGTAGCCGGGGTCGTTCCGCTTGTTGGCGTAGTTCTTACACCGCTCCCGGTGCCTCCTGGCGTCGGTCTCGTACCAGTAGTCGGTGCAGATCGCCATGGCGAGCAGCCCGAGCGCGCAGAGAGCCAAGAAGAGCCCTGCGCTCGTCAGGATTTTCATAGCGGCCATCTTCCCCGCTCGCTCGACGGAGAGCCCCGAAACAAGAAGGTTCCTCCGTGGCCGTGGAGGCGCTGGCACCGCGCGAGGATAATCCACGACGGCACCTCAGAGCCTCCCGCGGTCCTGCGCCCGGAGCATGACGCTGCGAAGCCGGCGCGCTGAGGACTGGACGCTGCGGTCTTTTGTTGTGGTGCCCGCTGGATGTGATGTTGTTCCCACCATCTGCTCTGGTACAGGAGGAGCAGGAGAGGAGAGGAGGAGAGGGGATGGATGAGGAGGAGGCAGGGCTGAGGGCAGGGATGTGGTGGCGCTGTCGGGATGGGGAGCAGCAGACAGGCTGTTTAGGTGGGGGGAAGGTGGGGGTCATTTGGTTTGCATCTATTATGCAACTAAACTCACAGCCCTCAAACTTTATTTAGTGTTGAAATAGCTCAAGATGTAAAGCACCACGTATAAGTTTTCTATGAATTATAGATACTGAAAGAGATGCATTAAGATTAAATCTGATTTAAATCAGAATCAGGATACTTTAATGATCCCTGGGGGGTGGGGGTG
>NW_013953704.1:53535-57804 GCF_001266775.1 Austrofundulus limnaeus
ACTCACTCACTCACTCACTCACTCACTCACTCACTCACTCACTCACTCACTCACTCACTCACTCACTCACTCACTCATCAGTAGAGGTATATGGGAGCCTGCATCTGTTTCAGCAAGCAAAAAGTCGCCCTGCTGGGTGTGGAATCTACAGATAAGGCCAATCTGAAAACCTGAACTGAAAACAAATACATTGGTCACACTATCTCCAGATTTAGACTTTAAGCCATTAAAGTGGCTCAACTGGCCTGCTTTTATTTCAGTTACAGAAAACAAGCAGATCTTGAAGTCGCAAAGAAAGAAAGTTACAATTTAAAAGCAATTAATTGTATGTTTTTATTTTCTCGTTGATTTTTAAAGAGGTTAATTTTGACCAGGGGTTATTTAAAGTATTAGAAACAACGTGCATTTTACTTCGGATAAAATTCGCAAGCGTGGGGCAGTGTTTGTGTAATTATTTTTTCTGCCAGTAAGAGGCAATAAAGAGTTGCACGTTTTGCAGTCACGTGTAACAACAGCATTTGGCTCCTCCCTCGGCCTCCAGCTGCGTAATTTTATTTTTACGTACCAGCAGGGGGCGCTCGCAAACGCGTCCACGTCCCTGTGACGCGTAACCTCTGACCCCGGCAAGTTTCCCACGTGGTTCAATGGACGGGAGCGAAGAAAACGTGCCGGTTGTCGAAAAGAGTCCAGGAATGAAGAAGAAGGAGAAAACGGACAAGAAGAGGAGTTTGCAACACGAGGAGGAGGATCAGGTGAGGGACATTTTGCTGGGACGAAGGAGACTGGATGAAAGGAGTGAACTGGTCACGAGCTGGCTGCTAGCTGTTAGCATGAAACAGGCAAAGCAAAACACTGTGTTGATGATTTTAGCCCCATTCCAGATGAAACTTTTAACATTTTCCAAATATAGTTAATGACGAACAGGAGTCAATTATGGTTCTAATTAAACTTCGACAATCAAATGAGCACAGAGTTTATCAAATTTTGGAAGAGCTTGTTTTGGTTATAATGATCACTTTCTCAATGGAGATTTGACCACCGATGTGATGTTAGTTTTTCCTGGATTAAGTAACAGCTGACATCTTCTTTTCTTGATTAACATAAATGAAAATATATATATATTACTGCACTTAGCTGTTTTGCAGTTGTTGTGCTGAGACCCTCATGCTAGCTTTGTAAACACACAGCTAAATTGCACTAAGAAACATTTGTTGTTGTTTTTAGCTTGCAAACAAAAATATAGCTGACTTTATTCAGTGCCTCATAGTTTTAAGAAGTATTGCTTTTACTTTTTAATACATATTTCACTATAAAATCATTATCAGTTTTGCACAACTGTGACTGACCGACACAAGTTTTATAGAATAAAATTAGTTAAACTCTGTAAATGTTTAATTATAGGTTATGGCTACAGTTTTAATGTGTTTTTTGAGTGGAGTCTGGTGTGAAATGCCCCTCTTTTCTTCAGCTCATCGAATTCAACAAAGAACCTGTCGATAAAGATGAAGACGATGACGATTTATCAGACAGTGAAGACAGTGTCTACTCAGGACTGGAGGAGTCTGGGAGTGACTCAGAGGAGGAGGAGGAGGAGGGATTAGATGAGGATGCAGATGAGAATGAAGACGATCGAAATCAACAGGTAACGTGTTTCTCTGTGTAATTATTGACATGTGACTCTCATGTTCAGCCKGTAAAGTCACTCATGCTGTCCTCTACAGACAAAGATAACGAAGAATACAAAAAAAGAAGAGAAGGMTGAAAGTGAAGTAAAAGGAGAAGACGAGTATCAGCATGACAGCTCAGATGAGGAGGTGGGATGAGTTTATTTTATTCTGTGTTCCATTTGGTTTCTGTTTATTCTCATGTGGCCCCGTCATCTCGTGATTGTCATGTTCTGTCATGTTTTCTGACRTTCAGGACATCAGAAACACGGTGGGCAACATTCCTATGGAGTGGTACAAAGACTTTCCTCACATTGGCTATGATCTGGATGGAAAGAAGATCTATAAGCCAATCAGAAACAAGGATGAGCTCGATGAATTCTTGGACAAAATGGAGAATCCTGATTACTGGTGAGCTGGCTAGCTTAATTATAGCTTCACAGTTTCAAACGGGGGAATGCTAACGATACGAACATGGTTATTTCTGCAGGAGAACTGTTCACGACAAGAAGACGGCGAGCGACATCGTGCTGTCAGACGAGCAGATCCAGCTGGTGAATCGTCTGCAGAGAGGACAGTTTGGAGACATCAACTTCAATGAATATGAGGTACGTTTAACCCTCAACTTGTCCTTTTCAAACACGTTAAAGTCGTTGAGGAGGAAACCAGTAAATGCAGTAAATTTACCTTTTTTTCTCTCAGCCCACAGTGGAGTTCTTCAGTAAAGATGTCATGATTCATCCTGTCACAAACAGACCTGAAGACAAACGCAGCTTCATCCCGTCGTTGATTGAAAAGGAGAAGGTAAAAAAAAACAAAAACACAAAATTGCTGCAGCTTCTATGTTTTATAACCTTCCAGACTCTACCTGTCTGATAACCTGTCTGCAGGTCTCCAAACTGGTGCACGCCATCAAAATGGGTTGGATTAAACCTCGACGGGTGGAGGATGACAGCAAAGGGCGATACTACGACCTCTGGGCCAGTGAGGACTCTTCTATTGTAGCCAAACACAAAATGCACCTTCCAGCCCCTAAAATCCGTCTGCCTGGTCACGAGGAGTCCTACAACCCCCCACCTGAGTACCTGTTCACAGAGGAGGAGGTCTGTCGTCAGTTACTGCCCTTTAACAAATGAATCAGAGTAGATCTCTGAGATGACCTGTATGTTTGATCCTCCCGCTTACAGAAAGCTCTCTGGGAGCAGCAGGATCCCGTAGACAGGAAGCTGCCTTTCATTCCCAACAAGTTCAACAGCCTCCGTCAGGTTCCAGCGTTCTCTCGGTTTATCCACGAGAGGTTTGAGCGCTGCCTCGATCTCTACCTGTGTCCCCGGCAGAGGAAGATGAGGGTAACGGCCTGTTAGTTCGTGCCCCGCCCACCAGGCGGCGCTGCGTGTCACCGCTGTGGCCTCACTGATTCTTTCTCTCCCTGCCCGCAGGTGAACGTGAATCCTGAAGATCTGATCCCCAAACTTCCCAAACCAAAAGATCTGGAGCCGTTTCCAACAACTCAGTCTCTGGTAAAAACACAGAAACTTTCTCAGTAATCAGATGATTTTAATCTGAAATGTTTTACTTTTTGTTCTTGACACWCGGACTTACCTGTGTGTTCAGGTGTATCGAGGTCACAGTGGTCTGGTTCGGTCCATCAGTGTGTCTCCAACAGGACAGTGGCTTGCTTCAGGTAATAACATCCATTTATTCAACCGAACATCACGTTTTCTTTTTTTCTTTTTTTTTATTCTCAATTAAATTATTTAGCTGTGTTCCATGCAGCAGACTGACCTCATTTTTGAGTTGAAATTCCATTTTTCAGGCTGTCAGAACGTCAAAAAATGTTTCTGGTTTTTGTTGTGACGGAATAATGCAATAACACTTGATACAATAGTGTTCTACGCTGCATTTTGAGTGTAAAACAGCATTAAACATAATGCCTAGGGCTGCGCGGTATATGCGACAGACAGTAGAAACGATATGAAGTTGGCCTACGATAGAAATTTACCCTCTACCATCATATCGTCAACTGAGCGGGAGGAGTTGGTAAAAAAAAAAAGAGAGAGAGAGAGAGAGAATAAAATTTCCACCTCCCGCTGCACGTCACGCAGAGCRAAGCTTTAACAGACATAGTTTTTTCACAGCCAAGTTGTCTGAAGAAAAACTTGTTTTATTTATGTATTGTTACCCACAGAGATGATAAAAAAAGAGATGTGGACGTTCGATCAGTCGTAAATCCATCTTGCTGATGAGTCGTTTCTGCTCTGAGCGCAGCTTAGCAGCAGCTGATAAGTTCAGCTGGCGGGAGCTCATTGTAGGGCAGGCAGATATTACATTTATTTTGCTTCATGACACTTGCATTCCAGTTATCTGAAATTGTTTTATGACAGGACTATGTGCAGCTTAATATGACGGAGTATTAGGGCCACACAACGAGATTTTTTTTTATTATTATTACGAGATTAAAGTCGTAATTTTATGAGAATAAAGTCATAATATTACGAGATTAAAGTCATAATTTAATGAGAATAAAGTCATAATTTTATGAGATTAAAGTCATAATATTACGAGAATAGAGTCATAATATTACGAGATTAAAGTTATAATATTA
>NW_013953704.1:58804-61877 GCF_001266775.1 Austrofundulus limnaeus
AGTCATAATTTAATGAGAATAAAGTCATAATTTTATGAGAATAAAGTCATAATTTTATGAGATTAAAGTCATAATATTACGAGAAAAAAGTCAGAATCATGCATACTTTTTCGTGTAAAGGCTACAATATTATGACTTTAGTCTTGTTATATTATGACTTTAATCTCATAACATTATGACTTTATTTTTATACGACTTTAATGTCATAATATTATGACTTTATTCTCGTAATTTGAAAAAATAAATAAAAATCTTGTTGTGTGGCCCTAATACTCCGTCGTAGCTTAAGGACCTGTCACACTAACATTTTAGGCAACTTATGCCAACTGAAAATTTGAGAAATGTTTTTGTTTGTTGTTGAAACCATTTTTCAATATATATAAAACCTTCTTTTGTACTTCTGTTATGTTCATTTGCACTACAGCAAAAATGCTGGGTTTGATTATGATTAGTTTTCTGCAAAATAGATGCTCTAAATATTACATTATCTTTGCTTTTTATGATAATTTTCTACCGCGATATATACCKTTACCATAAAGGGATTCAATTTATACCATGATATGAATTTGAGGTCATACCGCCCAGCCCTAATAATGCCTAATAATCGTCATAAAGTATTACAAGTACAACTGACTTAATGTTAAGTAAGCAATACAGAACTTCTAAAAACTGTAAAAGTGAAGATTTTCTCTCTGTAAATGCGAGGAGCAGTCATGTTGAAATGATATCTCCTGCCAGAACACCAACTACAGGTTGATTTCAGCTAAAGAGCTCCTGTCCATCTGTATCAGGTCAGTGGACATGATTCAGGAAACCGTTCCGTCGGAAAATGTGCCGCTAACCGGTCAGTTCCACGTCGAGCAGCAAAAGTTCAGATTTTTAATTCTAGCGTCGGCAGCTTTGGACGCCATAGACTTTGCATGTAAACCTGCCACTCAAAACATGTTCGTTCTGAACCTAACATGACTCCTGCAGTTTTCATCTCATTTGATTAAACACTGCAGAACAGGTACAACGATGCAACAAATCATTGCCTTAAAAAATTCATAAAAAGTCATTAAGTTTGAAACAAGATTCCACTGATATTTAAACCAGAGAAATCAGGTTTGTCAAACAGCATCTTGAGTTGATAAAAAATAAAATAAAACCTTCAGTCTGATGCTAAGATTGCAGCTGATTTAATTGTTTAAAGCAGTGTTATAATTTGTGTTTTCTCCACCTACAGGTAGCGATGATGGTTCGGTCAGATTGTGGGAGGTGTGTACATCTCGCTGTTTGAAAACAATCCAGGTGGGCGGAGCTGTGAAGAGCGTGGCGTGGAACCCAAACTCCTCTGTTTGTCTGCTGGCTGTTGCTGTGTAATTATCTGCTTCTTCCTTATATTCTCTCTATACCTTATTAAAAAATAAAAAAAATCATCTAAGTTAACAAAACATGGTCAGATCTGTCTGAACGTTTCTCTGACTTCCTGTCTCTCTTTGGTTTCCAGGAACTCAGAGGTCTTGATTTTGTCCCCTGCTCTGGCAGGTAAACAGGTCGTCTCGTCGTCGGAGCAACTTCTCGCCGCTCAGCAGGAGGAGGAACCTTCTGAGGAGTCCGACACCGTCATCTGGTCTAACACGGAGGGGGAGGAGCTAAATCAGGGCATTCGTCTCAAAATCCAACATCCTAAAGTGAGATAATCCACCCAAGAGCTTGATTTAAAAACTTTCTGRTTCAAACCTGAACAGAACTGACCGGTTGGCGTCTGTCTCCTCAGGCTGTCCACCAGGTGACGTGGCACGCTAAAGGAGACTACCTGGCATCAGTGATGCCCGACAACACCAGCCACCTGCAGGTGTTCATCCACCAGGTGAGCCGGAGGCGAAGCCAGAATCCTTTCAGGAAGAACAAAGGTCTGGTCCAAAGTGTGTCCTTCCACCCTATCCGGCCCTACTTTTTCGTGGCCACCCAGCGTTCCGTCAGGATCTACAATCTGGTCAAACAGGAAATGACCAAAAAACTACAAGCCAACTCGAAGTGGATCTCCAGCATGGCCATCCACTCTGGAGGTGAGTTCCATAAAAAGATATCTCTGCAGCATCAGTTCCTGCTCAGTGGGAGTGTTTAGAACCAAATCACTGCTGAGTGGATGAGCCTGCGTCTCACCTGTCTGCAGGTGATCATGTGATCTGTGGGAGCTACGACTGCAGGCTGAGCTGGTTCGACCTCGACCTCTCAACAAAACCCTACAAGCTGCTGCGGTACGTTCAGTCACTCACGCTCAGATTGTTCTTTTTTCATGAAACTCATTTGTCACTTTGCGTTTTAGCTGCTTTTTATTTCTTTTGGTTTCCTTGTTCATAATATTGACATTGATCACTTTATAATATCATCAGGCACCATAAGAAGGCGGTGAGGAGTGTGGCCTATCACAGAGGTTACCCGCTGTTCGCCTCGGCGTCGGATGATGGATCAGTCATCGTCTGTCAYGGGACTGTTTACAAGTAATACCACCATTTTACGAAATAATCTTATTATTACAAGGCTCCTCTTGGGAAAATAAAGRCTAAAACTCTTCTCTTCCTCTCCAGCGACTTGCTGCAGAACCCGTTGATAGTTCCTGTGAAAGTTCTCAGAGGTCATGTAGTCACTCATGACCTCGGCGTTTTGGACGTGACCTTTCACCCCACGCAGCCTTGGGTTTTCTCATCCGGGGCGGACGCCACCATCCGACTCTTCACCTAACGAGCTGCTCTTTGTTTCGTTATCTGCTGGTGAACCGGCTGAAGGTGTCAAACCTCCCTGGTGTAACCCCTGGTTGTTCTTTCCCACAGCACAGAGGAAGTCATTTCCTGTGTTTTATTTTACTGTTTATATTCAATAAAATGTCTGACTTTCTTAGGATTCATTGCTCGTTTATTTTTTTAAACTGCAATAAACAAACACTTATTACCCCTGAAGTGTGGTTTGATAAATTTATTTTATTTTATTTTATTTTATTGTGAAGAATTGACCAAAATGAGCTGCAAAAGTAGCAGGAACAAATTATTTCTGTAGTCAATAAAATGTCTGACTTTCTTAGGATTCATTG
>NW_013953705.1:0-10908 GCF_001266775.1 Austrofundulus limnaeus
TTCACAACCTGACCTGAGATCACCTAAAGAAAATGGATGGATGGATGGATGGATGGATGGATGGATGGATGGATGGATGGATGGATGGATGGATGGATGGTTTGCTGAAGTTAAAGCAATGTTCTTTTTTCGTAAGAGGCATCTTTCAATCAGCAGTAAAAAAAAACGTTAACCCCAAAATCCATGAGTCTTTGAGCTTTCCATTTCAGCGAGTTAACCTAAACTCTGACTTCCTGTATATTACTGAAAGCTGCAGGAAAAAGGCAAGTGGTGCTATCCACACTCCATAAAGAGGGGAAAATGTGAAGCACCTTCATTTTGTCTCTYGAGTCTCRGCATGCTGTGAGAATTCCGATCCCCTGAAGAGCTGAAGAAATGGGCTCAGGAGTAGCTGGCTCATGCACGTATAATCCCACCGTGGGGAACAGTAAAGAGGAAAGTAGCTCACTTGTTAACTATTATAAAATGAGTACACAGTGCACCAAACCTTACATCATGCCAGATTTTAAAGCTTTAATGTTTTTTTTTCTTTTACATTTGCAACAAAAATCTCCCCACACACATACACACTGCTGTTTGGAGGACTTTGTTTTTGCTCTTCAAGATTGCAGATTTGTGCAACAACAAAACGTGAACCAATGCTGTTTGTTTAAATGCAGAACCAACATACAGTATCAGTGCACCAATATAACTGCAGCATGTCCTCAAAATGCTGTCAAATTTTTCACAATGTTCTATGTTTTAACAAACAATAAATCAGAATGCAGTATGATTTTGCTACAACAGTGTGTAAACCCACAGATCTATTATGCATTAGAAGAGTTCCCCTACACTAAGTCCTCTTCATGCTGGATRAAAACCCCTCTTATAGCATTAAAAGATGAGCTAAAATGTAGGTGGTCTTTCCAGACCATGAWGCAAGCCTGTTCCCACATAGCAGACAGGTGAGGGCCAGATCTGGTGTCAAGCCGGCACTGCTGGCATAATAAGTCAACAGATTGTAGACCAGGTCTGGCAGTGATGGCTCTTTTTTTTTTTTAATGACATGCCACAACTAGCCTAATTGTTACTTGATTTACTCTGGCAAATCACATCACCATCAAAGGGCTGTCATTCTTTGCTAAATCTGAGCCTAGTTAAGTGTTAGTGCCTTGTCTGGGCCAGAACTGGGCTAGATAAATTTTGCYATGCGGGTTGTGTAAACCAACACGGCTTGGTCATCAAGAATCTGAAGCAGGACTGGCCACACTGGCATCATTGCCTGGTCATAAAAGAAAATGTTGGACATTGCTTACATAATGGACAGGTTGTCCCACACAAATGCAAAGAAGTGAGGATTAAAGCTATTAGTTTGCTCAACAAAACTTTGTTCATTTTTGTCYCAAGGAGTTGTTTGTGTTTTAATTATTTCTTTTCACAGAGAGGCAATTTTATTTATTTATTAATAGATGTTGAACATTGTCAGTAAAAAGGAAAGAAAAAAGACAGAATAAATACACTATACAGGTGCTTTGTTGTTTTTATGGAAGAGAATTAAGGCCACCGAAATGAAAAAAAAAATTCCCTAAATTCTGACTTTAAAGACAGAATTTAGGGGATGTTTTTTTTCCCTCTGTGGCCCTAATCCCCTTGTGTAGTTTTGTTATTTAAAATGTTGTAGTTTTTTGTATTACAACCTGTAATTTATTTATTTATTTTTTACTTTCATTAGAGTGACTCTCAGACACTCTGACAAAATTAAAATGTCAGAGACGTAGTCATGTTTGTGGCGTCCATCTTGAATCGGGTTTGTCATGGAAAAATAACTCATCTTCCTTATCACGTGCTCCATTGACCTGTTTTGCTGTTGTTGATGCCATTGTTTTACATTATCTTCTGCCTTCTCTAAGATAATACGTTGTACCATCAAGATAAGGTATAGGGTAGATAGTCACCCCTACAGGGACAATTTGTCGGAACGTTTTTTTTTTTTTTGTCAGTTTATGCAAACATAAAAATATCAAGTATAAAAGGAGGTTTTAAACTTTGATTCTTTGCATAACTAGTTTTGGCGTGGGACTGTTTTAAGGCTTTTGTGACTTGCAGCTGCAATAAAACTCAAACGACCATTCTACAAAGTGCCTTTTTATTTTGTGATCACCTGTTTCTCTCCTTGTTAAATTAAAATTTCCACAACTTTATTTTTTTTAAAAAAAGTTATCAGTTGTAGATTTGGTTAATTCCTGAGTTTCATTGAAATCTGTCATTCATGAGATTTTTTGCAAACAAGACAGACTGAAACACGGTCTCAGCATGGCACGGTTTGCCCAGCTTTAATGCCAGCGGGCAACAGCTACAAAAGAGAGATGCAGCCTACACTAAAGGAGCTCAAAGCTTCCTAACCCACGTATGCTCCACATTAGTGTGTAAATCAGATCATCTGCTAAAACCACAGATTGTCATTAGATATTTATATTGGTACAAAATGAATGGGTGTTACCGTGATATGATTCTTTTCTTTGCAACATTTGTGTTGTTAAATTATAGATGAGCKTCCCCTGTGGGTCTGTTTTTCCATCTAAAGCTACACATACTGCAACCATATGAGAAAATTATTATTATTACTGCAGGTGATCAATAAATCATTCCCAATCCTTTCATTTTAATATTTTATTACTGCTTTGCTATAAATTCTGGTTTTGTACTGTAGGAACCTCTGTCTTGCTGTTTTACTCAGGGGCGTAAAATGGCCGGCCCATATTGTTTTGTAAAAGGTGACAGGATGGCTGTCCATGRTCAGCCTGGTCGGATCATGGTGATAACACAGGCTGAACGTGTCACCTGTAGAGAGCTCATCTTTTTAATCAGCACAATTCTCAGCATTTCTAGACTTGAGAAACGCTCTTGAAAAYGGACCCACATGGCCTCAGCTTCAAAAACATAGGTCACATGGGTCATTTAATCCAAAAGCAGCAGGAGGGTTCACTGATATCACTGGTCAACAGCTCACATTTACAACAACCACAGAAAAACAAATCACACATTGTTAGTGCGACAGTTAAACTCAGAACGAATTCCCTTTTTAAAGGTCAGTAAAATGATAAAAATCTTACCTCAAACACTTTAAAACAGCAAAGTACAAATATAATAAATGCTCACCATTTAAAGTAGTCACTGTCATTAAAGGGGACATAAACAACAAACGTAGTTTCAGTCCAGAATTATCCAAGGAGTGCATTTGTTATTTAAAATCATACATTATTTTTTAAATAATTATGTCTTTTGTGATGACATGCTGAATAAGTCAGCTCCAGCTGAGAAATGGATCGCTCCGACGGYTTGAACTACGACTGCATCCTTGTTTTCAGCTCCTGGAGGATGTCAGAGCCACTGCTCCAAACAAAGACTTCAGCTTTAACAGAGGCGTCGCCTTCTTGCGCTGTCAGTTTGGCCAGAAGTTTGTCCAGGGTGTACCCCCTCCTGGGCATCACGACATCATGCCCTCTCAGACAGGAAGCGGGGCAGAGGTCGTTCCCTCCGTCGCCAACGTAAACAACGCGCCCGTACATCGTACCCGCCTCGGTCTTCTCAGAAAGGTAGCGCTCCAGGACTTCCCTCTTGCAGAGGTTGACGGGGCATTCATCACAGTCGTGGGTGTGGTAGCACTGCACCTCCACGTACCCGGACTCATTCAGTCGAGCGGGGTTAGTAAAAACCCGGTCCACGGCTGCTCGGAGTCCCGCCCCCTTCAAGATCCAGTCTATAAAAATGGTGTTGGAGTCAGAGATGACAATGCAGTCAATGGTGTCTTTGTGCTCAGCTATAAATGTCAGCAGGTCTGTCATTCCAGGGGTGAAGGGGATGGTCTCCAACACGCCTCGGACCCTGTCAGGCCCGACCCCCTGGTCTCCTGTTTGAATCAATGAAACAGACTCAGAACTGAAGGCTGGGCRGTTTGAAAGAAGCAATAAAAGACAAGACAAACAATACACTGATCTCTAACCTATGTAGTTCATCACTCTGCCCATGTACTCAGTCCAGTGGCCCTTTCTGTACGAGTTCTTCACAGAGTCTGGAAGAGTTTGACCTGGGAGGCATCTGAGGACAAGAAACAACACAACATTTATGAGAGAACAAATGGTTAYGCTCAGCGAACATGAGATTTCCTGATCTCAGACTATATTTGGACCGAGTGACTTGTTATGAAACTGTTATTACGTACTTGATCACCCAGGTGTCACTGTTGTTGTCAACCACAGTGTGGTCAAAATCAAAAACCATCAGAAGCTTCATTTTTTTTTTACCTGGGAGGGAACAAAACAGCAGTTTTAAATAACCCCGTTAAAAAATACATTTAATTTGGACATATTGGCAAGTGCCTCTTAATAAGTAATTAGTGTTATGAGTCAGAAAATAAGCATTACGCTTGTCAACACTTTTACTTTCTATTACTTGCTTGTTTCTATGAACCGACTGAGCCACAGCGTCTTCAGTAATAATGCCCATGTTTTGGTTTTTTTGAATCCCTACGTAAAATACGTTTAAGGGTGTTATACATTTAATTCTGATTATTTTTACACGGAGTTTGGTGTCGTACAGACCCGGCTAAGTTGCAATGAATGTTTTGTTGTATGACTTTCAAACAGGGTTGAGAAGAATCAAAGACGACACTTAGTTTTGGACCAGACTGTGCTTTGGGAGGTAATTTATAAAAAAAAAAAATCAAGAATAATAAAATCTAAAACAGAAACGAAACCTACCCGATCCAGCCGGTCATCAAGCCGCCGCTGTTGTGCTGTGAATAAATGACTTCACTACCGCCATCTGCTGGATGTCCTGCGAATTTTAATGTTACAAAACACAGGAATGTGGCGCCAGTATTTGTCTAATTTATGACAACTATAATGGAATTGCTTGTATATCTTTGTGTATTTTACTGTTTATGTATTTATGCAAGAATTATTCTGTGATAATATCACTTTATTTGACGATCTGTTTGAAAATGAGCTAACTCACTGTGACCGCTAGGTGGCGGTACAACGCAAACCCTCACAAACACAGAAGAAGAAATTCTGACGTTTCATTTCCTGGTTACGCCAAAATTATTCTGCCACTGTTCAGTTTGGTGTTTCTTTCTCGTCGCATTTTCTCTGGAGAGTTTATCATTTTTACTGCCGGTATGTTTAAAGGCTTGGGGACGTGGTTGGGTCTGGAGAAGACGTCGGATGAGTCGGAGAGTCTGAACGTGGAGCAGGAAGAGAAGGTGGTGGAAGCCCAAAACGAGGTAAACAAACAGCAACCAGCTGACCACGATCACGACGAAGCAGAGACAAAGCACGCAAACCCAGAGCAGAGATCAGGATTTGGTGGTAAGGAAACAACAATTTATCAGTTACTCGTTACGCCGTGGCCTTTCTTAAATATGTACTTTGTTTTGTTACTATAACAGCTTGTTTTTGAGGTACTTTTCTGAGCGGAGGTTTCTAACTTCTACTCTTTTTATGTTGGTGTTATTTGTCCGCTTTGTGTTTGTTGTTTTCAGAAAGTGTCCTGATTATTGATTGTGCTTGTAGCCACCCTGCCTCCTCTTGTGTTTCAAGGTTACATCTTCAGCTTTGCCTCCAGTGCCACCAAGAAGCTCTCTGAGTCTGTGGTAGAGACGGCTCAGAGCATCAAGAAGACAGTGGAAGAGGGGAAGATTGACGGCATCATAGACAAGGCACGTTGTTGAGCTTTGGATGTTTGAAGTCCTCCAATGTAGCCTTTTTTGTTATCTTCAGTGATTCAAATGTTGTTTTAATGATGTCCTTGAAATGGTTGGCTCCTTTCCACCCATTGTTGTGTTTCTGTTTGTATTTGCAGACTATCTTAGGAGATTTCCAGAAGGAGCAAGAGAAGTTTGTTCAAGAGAAGAAGGCCAAAAAGTCAGGTATTACCATACCATCAGTAAGCAGGGAGTAAATTACCTACAATGACACTTCCAGGCCACTAAAAGCCCTGCAGATACACATTGGGCCTCATGCAAGAACTGTTCGTACGCACAGATTTGTTCTTAAGTTGTGCGTACGAGTGATTTAGGAGAATTTGTGGCATTCACCAACGTTTTTGTATTCTAAGATTTTTTTCAGATACGAACAAAATTCACGAGTGGTCCAGACCTGTCGTATATTTTACGAGCAGTCAGTCTGCTGTTATCCAGATGGGTTTTCTTCACTAATAACTTTATATTTCGTTAGTTTGAAGATATTTTGAGTTGAAAATAAATCACACTCCATAATTATGTTGACAATAGGCTATTCTGCTTGAATTAGAGTTATAATTTTAAATGTAATAATTTAGACTAACAATATAAAATTGTCCATCCGGCCGGCTTATCCGGGATCGGGTCTCAGTGGCAGCAGGAGACCMTGCTCTCCCCAGCGACACCTTCCAGCTCATCCTGGGGGACTCTGAGACGTTCCCAGGCCAGAGGGGATACACAATCCCTCCAGCGAGTCCTTCATTTTCTCCAAAGTGCCAGATATATTGTGAAATCATTTTAAAATGCTTATTTCAGAACCGCAACTGAGACCACTTGAGACTGCGCGGGGGGGGTTACGGTGCACAGCGCTTCGGCTTCTGAATAAATGAAAATGATTTAACACAGTTGTTTATACTTTTAGCAGCTCTTTTTATTCCACAGCTGAGCTGCTAAAAATGACAGATTTTCTTTTCTGGATCTCTGACAGACGGACTTCAATCTCTGAACTTGTAAAGTTCTTCTTTTTAGTTTTCGCGGTCATTTTCCTGAATGGACACTTCCTGATGTCTGAGGCAGGAAACACAGCCTTATATGGTGTTTTTGGGGTGGTAATTATGCTAATCTCCTCTCGCGTGCACGAGCAGCTGGATACGAACAGGTGGAATTTACGCAGCTCATTTACACACTTTTCCTGAAGATAGAAGAGTTTGTTGAATCTGACGTGACATGTTCGTACGAACCCTTCATACGAACAAAAAGTAAGAGAAATTTAGGATAAGAATACGAACATGTTCTTGCATGAGGCCCCAGTGTTTTCCAAGTAGTAGAACTGATGTTCAAGCCCTGCAAAAAAAGTGTTGGTCAGTGCTTAAATTACCTGCTGATATAAACTCATGGTTATATATTCGTAAGTGGTACGTGGTGGGAAAAAAATGGACAAAAAGTAGCTGAATACAATGACTCCCTTACATATAATATAGCTCATGTACATGCTTCAGTATTTATTACAACAATATTTGTAAATACATACCGTACCGTGCAAAAGTTTTAAAGTGGCACTAATTTATTTATAATTTGCGTCTAAGTTTCAGGCCTAAAAATAATTTGTAGACCTACAGTTGAACAGTATCTGAAAGTTATGTCTGTAAGAAAAAGACCTGGCAGACAGCCTCATCCTTCAGCTGATCATCGACTCTGAGAAGTTTGGGAATCGTTTGTAGCTAAATACTACTTTATGTGTCAAACTGTGTCATTTTAGGTGTTTTTTAAATTAAATAAACAAAATAAACGGAGACAGATTGTGTGTTTTTTAGGATGTTAGTAACATAATGTGTAAATATCCAAATCAAAATATATTTTTCCAAAGTTYATGTCAAGTGTTGACCTTAAACCAATTCATCCCCTGGGTTTAGAGGCCTTTTTATGTTTGAATGATTCTTATGTCAGAACTAATGAGTTTAACATGCATGCAACAACATCCTCTACAAATGATCAAATACTACACTGAATCTGATTGGGAAAGGAAGTCAAAGTACAAATAATAATAATAATAATAATAATAATAATATAACTTTTAGAATCCCTGAAGAAATATTGATCCAGACCACATTAAAAGATTTCTGGTCTGGAAGCAAAATATAAAGATGCAACATTATTTTCTTTTTAATGATTCAYGGCTAATTAGGTGTACAAATGTCATACTAGTAACGTAAACAAACCATACAGATTTTWAAGTCAAAAAAGATGGATCAGGCTTTTTTTGTTTCAAAGACTTGACCTGGTTAAAGCTACTGAGGTACTGAAAGGACATCCCAGTAAACAGATTCATGTTGGAATAAGGAATGATTCTGTACAAAAAGTCAATTCTCAAACTGCAGAATCAAAAAAAATAGTAACTTCAGTGTAAAATTTCTTGGGAAACTGTTACCCAAACTATTATATTCAGTGCTCCATGATAACTAGCTGTAGTTTAGCCACTTAAAAGTCATACYATTTCCATACTGTGGCCATGAACACACACTGTACAAGAGAAATACTTTTTGAAGACAGGAAAACAGTCCATCCCTACGGTGCTAATTATAAGTCCTAACAAAGGTTTATCTTTGATTCTTTTTTTTTAGTTTGTGTTTCTAAGCAGACAAAAGATTAGAGCTAACTTTATTTGAAGTTTTATAATCACAACAAAAGGTCATTTGTTGGTTTGGCTTGTTTTTAGTTGGTGACAGTTTTCAAGACTTTTTTTTTCTTTCAGTTTTTCTCTGTTTTGATCACACAGTTTTTCTATAAGAAAAGCTAAATATTTAAAACACTATCCAGTTAATTATCTCCCAGGAGTTTACATCCTTGTATGTTTATCCCAAGGTCAGACCATGCAGAAAAAAAACAAACAATAAAAACAACCAAGAGCTCCATCTTAGACTCTCCAGGCTTGCTGATTTGCAGCCACAAGACCTGGGCACCTTGATGTCAGCCAGTTGAACATGAGCACCTCTACTACCACTGCTGTTTTATTTATAAATTGTTTTTATGTACAACAACATGTTATAGAGGTTAACTGGCAGCCATCTGTCTGACAGTGGAGGTTTGCTGTAATCATGTTGTACAGTAGGACTGAAAAAGAAAAGCATTAGGGGGGCTGCAATGACTTAAAGTGGAGACATCAGCCTGACTGAAATACTATGAAGGACCATAGGAGAACAGTTAATCCATCCTTTAATTCTTTCATGATCTTCTATTTTTCCAAGAGCACATAGGTCACAGGACAGTTGTTAGAATTACGTTTGAACACTTGTGTTGAGTTTGTTATTGTGTGCTGCTGTTTGTGTAGAAGCAGCGGTCCCTCCCTGGGTGGGCTACAACGAGGAGGAGACGATCCAGCAACAGATCCTGGCTCTGTCCGCTGTAAGCTCAATGTCTGACTGTGTTTCAGCAGCGTTCTTGCTTATTTTTGATCCGCTGCTTGTGCTGAAACTGACGCCTCTGTCTCTGGCTGCTGGTCCCCAGGACAAGAGGAACTTCCTGCGAGACCCTCCGGCTGGCGTTCAGTTCCACTTTGACATGGAGCAGATGTATCCTCTGGCTGCAGTCATGCTGGAGGAAGACCAGCTCCTCAATCGCATGCGCTTTGACCTGGTCCCTAAACAGTAAGATAGTTGTTTGTTTGTTTGTTTGTTTATTTATTTAGTTATTTATTTAATTTGCATAATGAGAAATGATTCATTCTACTGCCAGATCCCATCAGAGTTGGTTCAGCTCGCTCATACGGTTTGCAGGCGAAGGTCGCACCACATCCATCATGAAACAAGCCTTCGTTTACAACCTATCTCAGCACTTTAAAGATTAAGGAGTCTTTTCAAACAGGTCCAGGACAAAGTTGTAGATAATAAAACAACATTCAGAAAGTGCCAAATATGTTATTAGAACATTAAAGGCCAAGCAATCCTTGAAGGAGCGCATATCGCCCACTATGTCTTCCTATCAAACAGTTATCTCCATCTAAAGTTTGAAGCAAAGGTTTGCAGAATTAATACTTGGAGTAAGTTTTTTGGGGATAATTCTCAGCTACGATCACATTCTCATTCAAAATCAGCAACATTAACGAAGTTATGGCCATTGTTGTAGTTGCTGATGTTGACTGGCTGTAGTAGGCATCATCAGGCTGACTCCAGAATTAAATCAACTGTACCTGTACATCCAGTCATCACTTTCTGAGAGTTTCACTAAAACTGGTTTAGGGGTCCATGAGATTTTTTGCTAACAGACAAACAGGGTCGACATCATCAGCTTTAGGCGAAGATCCCTGTTGCACTCAGAGTTTCGAGGAGAATTTTCAGTGACTGCTMTTCCACATTTCAGCTCAAAATSTGTAAAACTGACGGAGCTGTAGCTTTCCTTTAGTGTAAACCCAACACTGCGAGAGTTTTTTCTGCAGACGAAGGTTAAAATGCTTCCTGGTGTGTTTGTGTCGGACAGAGTGAAGGAGGAGGTGTTCTGGAGGAACTACTTCTACCGGGTGTCTCTGGTCAAACAGTCGGCTCAGCTCACAGCGCTGGCAGCTCAGCAGCAGCAGAAGGACGGCGGGGACAGCGGCGCCGTCTCACCCGATGATGTCGTCTTGAAAGGTCCAGCTTTTTACAGAACAGTCGCATCATTTAGTGAAGACAGGCTGACRTTAGTTTAGAGTGGTGGTGAAGGTTGTTCAGAAAGATGCAGTGTTTTTCACCAAGGTACTAAGAGTTCTCTGTAAACTAGGACTAAACACATAAAACAAAAGACAAAAAGCTTCTCTTGACTGRAGAAAAAGATTCACCTGTGAGTTTCAGATAAATATTGTTGAGTTTAATCCTTTTTTGTCTTAATTATTATTAAGTTTTTAAAAATGCAAAAATGATTTATATATTGCTAGATTGGTAAAAACGTTTTTGTTGTCAAAATATGAACAAAATGTAGACTGAGTATTAAATTTCGTATTTTTTATTATTTTCATCACTGTTGTTAAAAAGTGAATTATGTTATTAATGAATATCCGCAGGTTGTTTGTGCCTTGAGAACTATTCTCTTTTAAGTAGGGGCCGGTGTTATAAGATTTTTTTTCTTCTTTCTGCTCCTTTTCATTAGACATTTTTGTTATTTTTATTTTTTATTGTTTTTTTTATCCTTTTCCTCTTTGTATATATACAGGTATATAT
>NW_013953705.1:10947-39662 GCF_001266775.1 Austrofundulus limnaeus
TATATATTTGAAAAGTTGAAATAATTAGAGTTTTAAAAAGTTGATTCCCACCAAGCTATCAAAGAATAAACAAATAAATAAAATGTTTTTTTTTTAAGTATAACCTAAAGTAATACCTTAACCTGCCTTTATTATAATCTACATTTCTGTGTGGCTCTTGGCTTTATGGGGATGTTTGATCAGAGAAAAACTACTGGCTTGTAAGTTGAAA
The DNA here is from genome assembly GCF_001266775.1 of Austrofundulus limnaeus. Classification (NCBI taxonomy): domain Eukaryota; kingdom Metazoa; phylum Chordata; class Actinopteri; order Cyprinodontiformes; family Rivulidae; genus Austrofundulus; species Austrofundulus limnaeus. The sequence continues at coordinate 11,159 of NW_013953705.1, forward strand.
ACTAATAAAATTGTTTATTTATAATTTTTATTTATTTATTTTTTGTAGACAATGTCCGACCAAAAACACCACCAGTTTCCATCAGCAACTTACAGAAGGTAAAATGACGGCCTTTTTAAATAACCACAGCAGAATTTGAGAAGAGGAAGACCAGTGATTCACCTTTTTTTTCTGCATACCTCAGCCACATCATGAGGAAGAAGAAGAAATCTCAACGAGCCCTGGGGTGTCTGAGTTTGTAAGCGATGCCTTTGACTCTGCTGCCTTCAACCAGGAGGATCTGAGGAAAGAGATGGAGCAGCTGGTGCTGGACAAGAAGGACAGCATCCCTTCCCCTGATGGTTCACTTCATTCTTCCTTATTAGTTTTTTTTATTATTTTTCTAAATATAAATAATTGTTAGCCATACGCATAAACTGTTCTGTCTAATTAATGTGTGGGCATTTCTTCATCTTCCCCATACTTTCCACCCAGATGAGTCAGCAGATTGGGAGAAGGAGCTGCAGCAGGAGCTTCAGGAGTACGAGGTCGTGACGGAGGCGGACAACAAGGACGACCAGTGGGATCAGGAGATCGAGAAGATGCTCCAGGCTGAGGACAGCTAGAAAACAACWGTTTGTTACCATTCACCAGTAACGTTGTGGTCACAAAGGACCAATGGAAAAAGTTGGAGAAAAAAAATGACAGAATTGTCCTTCCTGATGAAGTAACGTAGATCCAATCATAGTGCGAGTGCAGCTGCAGGAGGCATCAGCTCCAGGCAGGAAAGTTAGCAAAGTACTACTTTTTAAATCTTGCTTTATCTACTTCTTTATCTACTTCTCCAACTTCTGTCTTTTGATGAGTAAAACCTCTAGAGGGCGCTCCAGTTTTATAAAGCAGGGGGTTCCATCTGTTCTCGAAGTTTATCTTTCTTTCCAAATGGTTGGTCGTACGGTCATATACTGACATGAGTGCAGTCAAATCAACTGTGAAGCTGAAATGTGTGTAAATAAAGAGGGTGATGCTGGAGGTTGCATTATCTTCATTAAATCTGTCTATTTAATCACATTTTCTGTTTTTGTCTACTTTATGTTGTTTCTTTGTAGCTGCGTCATTGTACATGTCTGTGTTTTACTTATTTACTTTTAATAAAGGTATATGGTGTTAATTTTGAGTACAGTGCATCTTATTAAATGTGAGAAGAACATCCAGAACAGGTAGTGTGAAAATTGGTCAGTAGTCTCACCAAGAGTATTCATTCTTTGTGCGTGAACACAGTCGTGCACTAATTTTATTTGTTGGCAGTGGCACTAATGGGGATCAACCAGGGGGAAAAGGCCTTTGGATCCACTGATCTAAATCTGTACAGTTAACCAGATACTGTAAGCTCTTGTAAACCTTCGCCAAAGCTTTTATTCAGTGCTGTTTTATGTGCCACTTATTTTTTAGTTGAAGTATTTAAATTAGTACAAATTGGACATAAATTATAAATATGCACCRTTTTTATTTTAGTCGGGCTCTATAGTTCTTTTTTTTTTCTCCATCTTCATCTTCTTCCGCTTATCCGTAGTCGGGTCACGGAGGCAACAGGTCCAGGAGAAGAACCCAGACACCCCTCTCCCCGGCGACACTTTCCAGCTCATCCTGGGGGTACCCTGAGGCGTTCCCAGGCCAGAGAGGATACACAATCCCTCCAGCTAGTCCCGGGTCTTTCCTGGGGCCTCCTACCAGTGGGACGTGCTCGAAACACCTCTAAATGGAGGCATCCTAATCAGATGCCCRAACCACCTCAACTGACTCCTTTCGATGTGGAGAAGCAGCAGCTCTACTCTGAGCTTCCCCTGGATGATGGAGCTCCTCACCCTATCTCTAAGGCTGAGCCTGGCCACCCTACGAAGGAAGCTCATTTCGACCGCTGATATCCGGGATCTTGTTCTTTCAGTCATGATCCACGCCTCATGACCATAGGTGAGGGTTGGAACGAAGACAGACCAGTAAATCGAGATCTTTGCCTTTTGACTTAGCTCTTTCTTCACCACGACTGACCAAAGCAACGCCCTCATTACTGAGGACGAGGCCCCAATCCGTCGATCCAACTCCAGATCCATCCTACCATCATTCGTGACCAAGACACCCAGATACTTAAACTCCTCCACTTGAGGCGGAGACTCTTCCCCAACCCGGAGGAGGCATTCCGCCCTTTTCCGGTCGAGAATCATGGCCTCAGATTTAGAGGAACTGACGTTCATCCCAACCGCTTCGCACTTGGCTGCAAACCTTCCCAGTGCATGCTGAAGGTTTTGCTCCGAAGACGCCAACAGAACCACATCGTCTGCATACAGCAGAGACGAGATCCTGTGGTTCCCAAACCAGACACCCTCCTCTCCATGACTGCGCCTTGAGATCCTGTCCATAAACACTACAAACAGGATCGGAGACATGGGACAGCCCTGATGGAGTCCAACACGCACTGAGAACAAGCTCRACTTTGTGCCAAGAATGCAAACACAGCTCCTGCTTTGGTTCTATAGGGAGCTGGATCGCAACCCAGGCACTCCATACTCCTGCAGCACCCCCCACAGAAAGCCTTGAGGAACACGGTCATAAGCCTTCTCCAAGTCTACAAAACACATGCAGACCAGAGAAGCAAACTCCCTCGACCCCCTTAACAACTCTGCAAGGGTAAAGATCTGAGTAAAGTTCCTTTTTTCATTTCATAAAAACCTATAGAATTGGATGTATATAAAAAAAAGAACAAACCTGACAAGTAACCACATTCTATGTGCTATATCATTTAGGAAGTAAGGCTGACTTCACACTATAGTCATTAGAAAAGGAAGTTGTGGTTGAAAGTTTACACGCACTCATTCTTCCTATAGAAACTACACCTGAACCTTTCGTGTTTGTCTGCGACTCTTTCTCAGGCTCCAGCCGGTCCACATTCTCATTCAACAACATTCTGGCTATTTAGTGATATTTCCACAGTTGTTGTCTTGACTGGTCTTGAAATAAAATCCTGTGTCCTCAATGACCGAGACAAGACTGAGTACAAAAGTGGGCGAGTCCGAGACAATACCAAGACCACCAAAAAGGGGTCTTAAGACCAAGATTGATCTCAAGTACTACACTAGTGTTTCTTCTTATTCAGTCCATCTGATTTTAATTTCTGTGATATTCAGCAGTGGTGGGCAGCACTAATCCAAAAATTAGTTACATTAGCCCTAAAACACTAACTCAGTTAGGTCCCCTAATTTTAAAGCACTAATGTACTGAAAGTTTTAGCAAAAGCTAATTCTAAAGCACTAAAATAACCCAGTTAACCAATAAACATTCTTCAACAGACAACCTGAGCCACATGTTGCCATGTTGCTCTCTGAAGACTCATMATTGACATTCCACAGCTGTATTTGAGTTCATACATTTTTAATACAGTATATTGTCACCTAGTGGATAAATGACACACATATGAACAAAATGCGTGACAGCTTTCACCCTCAGTTGTTAACATTAACATTGATCAACAACATTTATAGACCTCAGTTGGTGCTTCTAAATTTAACCTTTAACTTTAGCAAGTGCTAATCCACTAATAAATTTTTAAATTAGCAAAAGCCCTAAAGCACTAAACAGGATTTTTTTCCCCTATTAGTGCTTTAGTGCTTTAGGGGAACTGTGCCCACCACTGATTTCCACACACAACTTGGAGAAGTTGAAAGTTTCACCGTGATTAAGTCTTCATTTCCACCCAAACTAGAAAGTAAAGTCTTAAAAACAGCTGCTCTTAAAACCCAAACAACACGTTTCCAGCCACCTCAGAGGTGGAACCGAGAGCAGAGGTGATAAAGTAGAAAGTCGCACGGCTGAGTGAGTCAGCCAGTGGGAGACGACGGCCTACATGTTTGGCTCGTCGAAAGTCTGTGATCGTGTTAAGATGAGACAAAAACACATAACTGTGTTGCTGCCAGCCAGGCAGTAGGCCTGCCTCGGCATGCCCCATTCCCTTCACTCTACGTGGGAGAGAGTGACAAACACAAGCCATCCTGTGTGGAATGTCTGCACTTCTGACGGTGAGGAAATAAAAAGGAATCACGGAGTGAACTCTCATTTGCAAGTAGCAATCGATACAAGAATCAATACGTCAACACAAGTGTGTATGTGTGTGTGCTTTCTCTGTGTCTCTTGGGTTAGAAGCAGGTAGATGAATGAATAGGAAAGGGGGGGGAAGGGAGGGATTCTGCTTTGTTTGGTTCCTCATTCTTCTCCAGACGCCATGTCACTGCACTTCACAGCATCACAGCCGGACACCACCAGCTGCTGCACTGGAAAACTGGCAGCTATCACCATGGGAACGCCATGGGAACAAAGCCTAGCAGAGGAGGACCCATGTGCGTGATGTTGGTTTAACTGTGTTTTAATAATGCACAGAGGTCAACCTGTGTGTGTGCGCGGGTGTTGCCTACCATGTGGGGACAATTTTTGGCATACACACCTACTTGTGGGGACCAACTGCTACTTTTGGAAACCTAATTCTAGTCCCAAAGGGGGCAAATAGGATTGGTGGGTTTGGGGGTCCAGCTACTCTAAGGTGTGAATTGAGTTTAGGTTAGGTTTAGGGTTAGGGGTCAGGGTTAGACTGTAGAAATTAATTGAAGTCAATGCAGGGTCCCCATAAGGATAGTACTACTAGACCATGTGTGTTAGTGTCTGTTTGTGTGTGTATTCTAGCATCTGTTACCTTGTAAGGCTCATTTTTCTAAAATTTACTACATTGTGAGGACCCACAGCTCCTTATGGAGGCCAAACTCCATGCCTTATATGCTCAAATACTGTTTTGGAGGTGTGGGCTAGGTGTAGGGTTAGGCTACAAAATTATTTGAAAATGAATGGAAGTCAATGGAAAATCCTCATAAAAGACATGATGTGTGTGTGCGTGCGTGCGTGTGTGCGTGCGTGTGCGCGCAAATGTTTTTCCAAAACACAAACATTATATTAAGTTTGGTCAGGAAGAGGATGTTAAAAATGATAGATCAATGTACATGTTCAAGAGAATGATAAAAGTTGGGCTTTTGAAGAAATATGAAACAGTATAATATATACTGTATTCATGTAAATTGGTGTTCTAGAAGGATTTGACGTTTTTTTATGGTTTCTTTTTTGTTGATCAAATATTAGTATTGTTTGAGTTTATACTTGATGAAAAAGGCAGATATCATGAGATTTTTTTTCTCCTGTCTTTTTCCTCTCATTTCATTGTATTTGTTTTTTCCTTTTTTATATTTGTACATATAATTGATTTGGTTTAAAGAAATTAATAAAGATTTAATTAAAAATTAATTTAAAAATTCATGGTAAAATGTATCTGATGTACAACAAACTGTGTGTTTCTGTTACAACACTTAATATATTTTTTTAAATATTTTGTGGAAATGTTTTTTGTATTCAATCAATTTGAGTGAACTTTCTGGATAAACTTTGTAAATTTTCACCCACTTTGATCACACTAGAAGGCGTAGTAAAATAGTTCCCCTCCGTGTGAAATGAGAGAGAACGAAATAACGAAAAAACCCTATCCCTAGAGGAAACTAACAAAAACCGTGTAATATTTAGGCCTTGCATGACTGCCAGTGGGTGAAAATGCCTTTTTAAAAAATAAAACCACAACTGAATGGTGCTGAAGGTTCTCACTAACGCTAAAACGTTTTGAATTCCCCTTTTTTGAAGTTTACCCTAAATTGTTTCAAGTTTAGTCATATTTGTTATTTTTTATTTCCCTTAAATCAAGTGAAACCTTTAACAACTGGTCTTAGGTTAGCAAAGGTGAAAAAAAAAACACTAAAAAGATGTGGTTGTTATTTTCCAGTTTAAGTCACAATTTTTAATCACCRCCTCACACAGTTTTAGGAAGTCTCATGCAAAAATACATTGAAAACAAGTCTTTATCAAGAATACTGTGTTGTGAGTTTTAGTGGCAACATATTGCATAATGTAGACAAAATGAGCAAAAATAATGAGAAAAGTTTTCGCACGCAGGTTCGAACGTACACACACAATTTGTGTCACTGTTAATGCCTGAGAATGCTTCCTCCTTAGATGTGTTTCCCAACAAACTCCACTCCAAACACCCGTTTATGGATTTTGTGTTAAAAAAGTGTTTGTCCTGAAATGTCCAGCAGCTTTGCTGTATTTGCAGAAGATTTCCTTCAGTAGCTGCAGCGGAGAGCTCAAACCACTGTGTGCGTACGATTTTCACAAAATGCCGYGTCTCATTTCCTGACAGACAAATATTAGATTGCAAAGGTCCCCAGGTTCAGGCCGTCCTGGATTCTTTTGACGGTGAAGGTTTCGAYGGGAGGAACCCTCTGTGGGGCCAACATAATAGGACATTACTTGGTGCTGACAAGCATGAGTAAACCTTTTCTGCTCTGCACCTTATCCTGGTAATGCCAGGCCCTTAATAGATTATCTATTAAGGAAGGAGTTGAGACTCAGCCTGGTTTCACATGGAGATGGTTGATAAGATAAACTTGTGCAGACTTGAAACTGTTTGGAGACGCCTACTTTCTAACCCTGGTGCTGATTCTTCCTAGCCTTTGTTCTTTGTTGCTCAACAAACAGATCCGCTCTCAAATTCCCTGTCCTGCTAAATCCATCGTTCCATCCATCCATTTTCTTTACCTGCTTCTCCATTCCAGAGTTGTGAGGGCAGCTGGTGCCTATATGTCCAGCAGTCACCCTGGACAAGAACACATAAGAAGACAAACAACTATTCACATTCTCACCCACACCTAGGGACAACTTGTAGTCATTATTCAACCTAACATGCATGTTGTGGGAGAAAACCGAAGCACTCTGCACAGGGAGGAGATGCACACTTCACTCACACACATTTAACTGGGCCAAACGGCACTTCTGTGATCTTAGCTGTGAGGCGATAACTAACCACTGCTTCACCTTATGCTAAATCTATCTAAACTAAATCTATGTAATTTTGTGTTTTTTGTGTGGGGTTAGGTTTAGGACCAAGGTGTGAAATAAGTTTGTTAGTTTTAGGGTCAGATAGGTACCTGTGAGGTTAATTTTTGGGTAAATGGTCATGGTTAGGCTATAAAATTTCCAAAAAAATGAATGGAAGTCAATGGAAAGTCCCCGGAAGGATAGAGAGACATAGTAGGTGTGTGTGTGTGTGTGTGTGTGTTTCTGAGAGTCTCAGCACACCTGCCATCAGAGACAGAGGTGCCTTTATTACCCTTTACAATCCAACTGACACACAGCCCCACACTTCCGCACACACTCAACCTCTCACACAGACCGCTGAGCAGAGGAGAGGAGCCAGGTGCCGAAGAGAATCACTTCCTTCTTTTTACACTCTTCCTCACTCCAGCTTTTTGTTTACTTTAATACAAGACTGATACAAATTGTTGACGTTATGTATTTAGAAAAAAAAACAAATGTGTTGGATAAAGTGTTTTTAGCATAATATCAGCAAAACTGAATAGTATTTCTGCTATCAATCTGCTTTCAGGCTGCAGATTTTGTTGCAGGCATTTTTCTTTGCCGTTTGTAATTGCAAATTGGAAATATGACTAGAAATTTTAATTAAGAATTTTTTTCTTTTTTCTTTTTTTTTCCTGGGTAAGTTTTATTCAAGCAGTATTCCAGTCACTTTAAAGTGTGGTTCTGTGGAAAAGTTATAAACAGCCTGTTAGAGATAGAGGTGCAGCTTGAACTTTAGAATGGCTTGTCTGAGTAAACTCTTCCATAAAATAAAGAACTAAAAACATCATGGCATTGGTTTAATATTGATTTTGTCTCATTCACATAAAAACAACAAAAGATGGAGGGATAGTTTTTTTTTTTCAGGTAGAGCTACAGTCAAAATTTATCCATTTCTGGTGAATTTTTAAATATATTTTTTGGCTAAAAGGAAGGAAGGTGGAACTGGTGGTGAATCTAAGCTCTCTTTTGCAGCTGTCCATTTAAATATCACATTCAGAACTTGGTTCAGTTACCTTTTCTGCCATATGCTCCACTTAAATGGAAGCAAAATACCTGCAGTACTTGTTTTTTTTTTTTTTGTACGTAAAGTGTTTGTGAACTCATCCTGTGGCCTGTGGTATTTAACTGAAAAGTGTACCAATGCCGGCAGCTTGTGGCTGTGAAGCGGTGTGTTTTCAAACACTTTCCACCTTCCTGCAAAGAAACAAACAATCTAAACCTGTCACCACAAAGCCTATGGTAATCCTCTATTAATTTACCCAGGGACTGGCTGACAGCTCTCTCAAACTGTTTAGACAAGAAAAAGCCCTAAGGAGTGCTTAAATGCAATTTGAGGCTCATTTGCAGTATCTTGATTTGACCTCTAGTAAATGCTATTTACAATGAGCAATTAAATCTATAAAACTCAGTTACAGGGATTAGAAGGAGTGATAGCAAAGTCTAATGTAATAAAGCACAATAGGTCAGCAATAATTACATCATGTGAATGTTGTGTCACTCAAAAAAAAAAAAAGCCAAGTAATGATGATATCTGTCTGCTTTCCAAAGTAGCTAATATGATTAATTCCACTTTCAATATCCCCACTTCCTCTTTCTGCTCCCAGTTGTGATACCTCTGATTGTCTGGCTGACACCTGGCCGCTCTGACATCTGTCAAGTTATCAGAAGGTARCAGAAAACACCGGAAATAGAAAGCTATTTCAAAATAAAGCTAAAAATAAAATAATCACAATTAAAACTGATTGGACGGATTTAAATTCACTACATGGTAAACAGATTAAGGGAATAAAAACGTTTGTTCAACAAGTTTATTTTATCAATTTAAAAAATATATCTTCATTGTTGTGTTTGAGGTCTATCGCGGACGCCAAGCGTTTTATTTTGAAAGTCATGAAGGAAACGTTTGATATTTATTGACTCCATCTTGTTTTCTTCGCGGTCAGACCGTAGATTAGTAAGCGAGCGTCTGTCCTCGCGACGCTTCACACGCGCGTTTTGCTCCTCAAAGTTTCGACTTTCCCATCCGTTTTCAAAAGATTCCCAGGACACACAACTGATTTAACCTACAAGCAAATTAAGCTCCTTTCTCCCTCGCCTCTTGGCAACCTGACTCGCTTTTATATCATTGTGTTTTTTTAAATTTCTATTTTATTTTTATTTTTTTTCTCCCAGTGGACGGGAAGGCATCTTTTCGGTTTTCTGTTTTGTTAATTCAGCTCCAGGCTGAGTGAAAGTTTTAACTGCAGGTTTTGAGTTGCAGAGAGTCCAGGTGGGCGGAAAAAGACCCCGACTCCACGACAGCAGGTGAGCCTTACCTTACACAGCAAGCTAGGCTGATGTTTTATTCTGCTTTGGTTTTCATTAGCAGCTCGCTCGTGTGTATTTTGTTTTGTTTAAACAGCCTCTTTTGTCAAACTATTACAATACCTTATTACAAAAAGCTAACTATTTTCAAATATTAGCTACAACATATCAAAGCGATCCAGTAGGGTCCATAACCTGTGTGCTTTTCACAATGTTGAAGTTATACATCGACACAGAATAGCCATGTTGCAACCATGTTTATGTTAAAGTACAGTAGATCCACAAAAAAATAAAAAAAAACTTGCATATTCGTTTTTTTTTTCCCTACGCCTACAACTGTCTGTCTTTGTACTCAATCCTCTTTGTTTTACAGTAGCATCAGGGTTGCTCTACTTTCTCCTCCACATCCAGCCTGCCTGAGTCTGCAGGTGATGTTTGAGGTTGTGTTGGCAGGGAGCAGGCTCTTTACAGTACCAWCCTGCTCTCTGCACAGCTGTGGCATGCGGTTTCCTGGTTGTGCCGAGGTGCAGAATCAAAAGACTTCACTCATGGGGGGAAAAAAAAGACAAAGAATTGAGTGGGGAAGAAAAAGAAAGAAAGAAAGAAAGAAAAGAACAAGGGCATTGCCACAGATTGAAGGCTGCCACACACAGATCAGAAACTGGAAGTCAACAAACACAACGTTGTTTTGTTTGAAAAGCCCCATTTCTTTTGAAATGCAAATATTGCAACTACAAGTGACTCACTGCAGAAAACCCTTCTGCTTTGTGCTGACTTCATTTTTCATAATGAGGAAAAGAAAGCCATTTGATTGCAAGCTAAAGCCTTGTGACCTACACGTAAGGACACACGGGGGGTGGTTGATGCCTGATAATATTCTGCTTATTGTCTGTGTTTGTGTGTGTGTGTGTGTGCACGGCTTTATTGATTTATTCATAACCCCAAAGGAGATATCTGCAGCATTCCACCTGCTCCTTCAATTTCCTCACCAGAGACACCGGAGAGATTCAGATACGGGATCACATAAACACAAATGGAGGCGTGCACTGTGCACCTCACAAAGARTGCAGCTCAGATGTAGCCCAGGGAGCATTCCACATTTGTCGTATTGGCTCGTCCGAAAGATCCTACATTCTGCTTTGTCTCAGCTGGGTTAGTTGTTGTTTCAAGGCTGCGTGTGAAAAAGATAAGAAAGGTGGTAAACAATATTTTCGGTTCGACTGCAGAAGTCTCGCTTTCAGGACTTTTCTGTAATGGTATAACCTGTCTGTCTTTTTCCACACGCAGACAACCGCGTCCACGCACGGCAAGTATGGCAACACTAAAAACCAAAAATAAGCTCTAACCATGTCCGGGGAAGTGGGCGACAGCCTTCTCATCTCAGTATCTCCTGACCTTCTAAACGTGCTCAAAAGACAATGAAACGTTTAAATTAAAATCCAGCTTTTCTGATCAGTAAATGGAATTTTGGTTTTTAGTTTCMCTGTCGTGTCCTCCTCTTTCATGTTGTGCAGACTTGTCAGACCTATTTGTATGAGCATGTACTTGAGTCGGTTTCCAAACAGCCCCTGAATCAGCCAGTGATCTTTGACCCGTATTCACGCTCGCTGTCTCTCCGGCTCTAAAGCAGCTTTTGTTCTGCGGATCACTCTTGCCTGCACATTCTTCTCCGCTCCACTCTGCTGCTCGTGGAGGAGTGGAAGAAATGGAGACTGGAAATCTGCAGAAGATCCAGTTGAATGCTTTCCACTGTAGCTCCTGTTGCTGATTTTTCACCTGGACTTTGACGACGTTCGAACCTAACCTGTGTATGATACATAATAAGGCCGAGGTTTCATGTCCGAAGGAGATTTTTAGTGTTTCTTTCAGGTGAGGAGTCAGAAGAGCTGTCAGTCTGCTGAAGACGGTGTGGTCGTTTGAAGGCACYATGTTGAAACAGCTCTCACAAGGTTTAAAACCAAAAGTGACGCTGCAGGTTTAGCTGGTCACGGGTTCATAGCTGTCGTCGGGGCCGTAATCACATGCAGTGATGATGCACTGTCTGTGAAATGTTTGCCAGCTCCTCACTTCTGCTCTGTGGCTTTTGCGGTTGCGTTGATCAAGTTGCCAGCATTTCTCCAAAAGTCTGAATGTGAACAAACTGAAAGCACAGCAGCGTATTAAATTAATGATGTGGGGCTTTTTTGGCGAGCCTCCTGTAAGTACAGCAAGGCACTTAGCTTTCAAACGCTTACTTTTGTATGCAAGAACAAAGCAAAAATGGATCAGATCCAAAGAATGGCAATTACAAGACATGATACACATTTCAGGATACAGATAGTGTTGCTACACACAACTTTTGTTCAGCTAGCCTTGCCTTCCTATGCAGCTCCGCTCAGTTCTAGTTTCCCTTCACTGCTCCATCTGGGACTTCTCCTATTGAGATGGATTTCGCTGGCAGATTTTTAGCCGGGCCAATTAGAGAACAGAACGTCAATTTTCTGCACAGTGTCTGCTTGTAGTTTATTTTACCTGGGCCAATCAGCAAACAGAAGGCGGAGTTTTGAACGACGTCAATTTTCTGTGCAGTGTCTGCTAGTTATTTTAGCATACGGCAGTAGAGGAAGTGAATGGAGTCAGTCCGTGTTGATAAGGCTTCCCAATTAAATTAAATTTGTCTGACAAAGCAGCAGCTCTCATTTAAAGCCGTCTTGTTCGGCTCGGAATATTTCTCCTCCCAGTAGGATTGTTTACAGCACACGCGATTTCTGGTTAGCTTCTTAGCTTAGCCTCCGTCACAGCGACAACACACACACGCTTCAGCAGAGGCCACGCCTCCTGCAAGAATCACTTCTCTACGCATCAAGTCCAGACCCTTGTACGAAGCAAAGTGAAGGACAGGGTCTGGTTTTAACCATGCTATTGTTCAGTAGTCCTAAAAAATTGCAGGGAAAGCTAAAGGTGTGCAAAAGTGCTTCAGCATTCAGCATTTTATTCTTTACTTTTACCACTCRTGTTTCCCTAATATCTTTGTGTATTAACCACAAAATAATATTGCTGGAATTAGGAAAGTTTTTTTAGAATGTCTTATTTTTTAATTAGCTAAAATATTATTATTATTAGCTACAATTGTATTAATTATAAAGTGGTMCAAAGAAATACAAATATATTTACTCAGTCAATAATAAAATAATCTGCCTTCATGTACTCATAGAGAGAGTAGAGCCTTCATCCATATTTGTCATCAGTGTTGTGGGTTGTTCCAACACAGAGTCTGATTCAATTCAGAATGTGAAGATGATGACAGTAAATGAGTCAGAACCCTGAACGACAACAAAGAGGATGGRGATTTACTGGAAAGCTCGAAGCATCAGGTGGKGGGTGAGGGGATCAGAGAGGCTGGGGGTGCTGGCCTCACTCACCAGAATGTGAATTTATGCGTTCGCTTAAATTCACAACATGAATCTATCGTCTTAGATAAAGTGAGGTGCTAAAGGCGCAGTTTCAGAATGACTGCGGATGCCCTGAGAAACAAAGAAATTCTGCGTTTGCAGCATGTGATGCATGTTCTGATCTCCGTTTTTACATTTGCGTGCACACACACACACACATACTTCARTGCCTGTCGGCTTCACACACAAGAGCTGGGAAGTGAAAGAAAGGGGGAAATTCTTGTGCGGTATTGCTGCCTGGTTGCTGTTCGCGGACAATAGAGTGGGTGTGRGAGTAAAAAATAAAAAAATGGAGTTAGTTTACAGATGGTGTCARTGCGACAAGTTGAAATATGTTTGAGTTCAGAATGTAAACCGACAAAGAGTAAACAAAAACTCTTTATGTGAAGGAAAGGCAAACTTTTTTTTTCAGAAAGAAAATGAAAATGTTAATTTGCTGGTAAATTTGAAACTGGGACATTACACACTTCTGTTAGGATGACTCCACATAGGGGGTTTGTGTTGATCACGGGGGCTATTTTGGCCAATCCCCAAACTTTTTTTTTAAAGCTGGTTGTGCACAAACACTGTGTTCACACACTTTTAAGCTGTCAGTAGGTGAGAGTGACACTTATTTCTCTCTGTGAAAATTGAGATCCTGTTTGCTGTTATACAGCACCCAAAGAAATGCAATGAGCGATATTTGGCCACTGTCACAGTGATGCTGTGTTTCCATTCACCCAGAGGAAATGTTGTGCTAGGGTTTCCCCAAAACAAGCCTGGTCCAAGATGGGCTCATTGAAAACCCTGCTGTTCAATGCAACATACCAGGTTATAGCTACAACAAGCTTATATACATGTGCAGTAGTTTCTTGGGACGTCAAACCCCCCATTACCATACAAATAAAGCATTTTCCCCCACAAAGTTGGAATTAAGGAATCCTTGAAAGGAATGCCAGAGTTTAGGTTTAAGACTGATTAGCTGTGGCAGCAAGAGATGGGATAAACAGCTCTTTGAAGGGATCAGGATCTTGGGGAGCCGTTTGTTTCATAGAGCCATTCAAAAGAGCCGTTCAGTTTTGAGTGAGTTACGTCATCATGTATGGCTACGTGATGACAYATTTCCCTAGGTGAGTGGTACAATGTGTTTTGTCAAGCAGAAACCCCCCTTCCCATTTCCCCAGCTCTACCTGTTTTCCATGAAAAAGCAAAGCGGGAGCGACTTAAGTATGAAAAAATAAAGATTATATGAGGAATAAAAGAATTAAAACTACAAATGGCTCGTTACTGCCAGCAACTCGGCTCCTGTTGTAAAGAGCCGGTCAGAAGATTCGGATCGTTCGCAAACGTCACATCTCTAGTGGCAGCCTACTTGATACTGGGTTGACTTGAAAGGGTAATCAGTTACACATGTACTTCCAGAGATTAATTCCTGAGTTTCATGGGATATTTTGCTAACAGACAATTGGTCTGTTACTAACAGTTAAGGCCAAAGTTTTAAGCAAAGGTGCAAGGAGATTAAGCATGACACATTTTTTTAGGCTAATTTACTGATTTAATTTTAAAAATCTAAAGTCACCACGTCACCTACAAGAAAATATGAATATAAATGAGATTTTTCATACAGGGTTTTGTTAAAATAATAAAAAAAAAAAAAACATCAACATCAAAGTGCATGTCAAAGCGTCTTCTGGGATAATCAGTCTTGGAAAATATGGTAGTCCTCCACAGCTGGAATAAAGAAAATGACATCAAAAAGGGGAAAAAAATACAACTGGTATTTATAAAAAAGCTGAACTTATTGCTAAAGCAGTAAGGTTTAATAACTTGTTTTATCGACGGTATACGCTAGGGCTGTGTATTGGCAAGAATTAGGCGATACGATACATATCATGACAGAGGGGTCACGATACGATATATCCCAATATATCCCGATATATTTCAATACTGTAAACAAGGCCATATATTGCGATTTTTTTTTTTTGGTCCAAAAATTCTAGTAAATAAAAACCTCTTACTGGAAAAAACAAAACAAAAAAAAATGAAAAACCAAAATTCATTGTCTCAGAAAATTCTAATATTACATAGACATACTTTTGATACATTTAGCTGTGTTCTGCTTTGTATGTGTTTTATTTTATTTGTTTCATATTTCATCCATGTTTTCAATTATTAGACTAAATTTGCCAATAAATAGTTATATAATGTACAATATCGTCACCCAACACTTAACAATAGCGTTTGTGTTGTCATAAAGTTCAGTAAACAGATGATATGAAGCTGCTGCACACAGAGTTTCTGGGATCAGCTGACCTGCATCCAGAACATGATTTACATAACTGTGGGTCGAACAGCAGGGCAGGTCCTGAAGAAAACCAGTTAAGAAATTGAGAAGCTGAACGAGTTAAACCATTTTTGAAGCGAACACAGCAGAATAAAGTATATGGACTTTGATGCGATGAGCCGGACATTGAGAGCAACAGAGTTTTATGTCACGGGAGGAGTGCCGAGCTCGCTCGAGGTGGTATATGCKTAACGTGAAGCCTGACTATAGTTGGAAAAAAGAGCGCACAAGACACTTAATTTGGCTTAAAATACAGACATTCTGACAAATAAGTAACTGTTTGTAACCTTACCTCAGCTTAGAAGGCAGAGGGTGTCGGTCTTTTCTGCTCAGATTCAGCTATCGGGGCATGAAGCTAATGTTACAATGCTAATGCTCTCTTACYCTCTGGAGCTCAAGCTGTGGAGGAGCCAAATGGCTGTCTCACTGCTGCCAACTAGTGGTCAGAGGCTGAACTACAATGTAAAAATGAATGGCTGGCAGGAAAGTTGACATTTTAAACCTTAATAAAAAATCGATACAGGGCTTTAGAATATCGATACAGTGTCGGGAAATGAAATATCGCAATATTTCAGTGTATCGATATTTTCTTACGCCCTTAGTATACGCAGCGTGGAAATGTTTTACATTGCTTCAGTGTTAAAATGAGATGKTATGATATTTGTGTTATTTTAAAGACTTCCCTCGTTTCACTTTTACAGTAATGAGTCAAATGAAAACCCGGCCAAAAATCTAAATGAACTGAGCTGAAATGACAGATTTATGGAAATTTACACTTCCTCATTTTCTGGAAAAAAAAACAAACATTTCTTAAAAAGCATTACATCATCAAAAACATTTATATCTAAACAATATTTTAATAAGAAGGTATATTTAAGTTGGGGCAATATTTTACAATATACATTTAAAAATATTAGACACATTAAATAGTGTAMATAAAATATTAAAATTAAACTAAATAATAAAATTATATCCTAAAGTATATACCTAAACTATAGTAAATCACAACAATAATATTTCTGTGCTTATGATGTTGAATCATTCTATACTTACTAAGGTTTGAGGTAGCATAAGATCATKTAATTCTTTGGTTTGGTTTGAACATTTGCTTTGATTTAACAATCCACCACCACAGGTTTCTGTTTGCTTCTAAATAAAGGTTGGCAGGTAATAACATCACACGGCTGCTTACCCTATAAATGCTGAGTTTAGTGCTGCATCATAAACCCCACAAAGTTAAACTTTGAAAACTACAACAGTTGCAGTTTCACGTTGCTGTGTTTTCAGCTGAGGTGTGAAGTCGCCTGAATATCATTTTGTCCCTCAAAGCTCAGACCTTCTTAATTTGTGAAGATTTGTCAGTGGGGAATTTTGATAAAGAAACAAAATAACAGAAACTAGGTCAACCTTTAAACTTGTATCCTGCAATTTAGGCGTTCACACTACTCTCTTTTAAATTACATTTCTTTTGTACTTTCTGCCGGAGCAATGAAATCTTAGATGAATATTTTGATTTTTACAATTAAGTTTTATGCAGCAGCCTGTTTTGTGCATTCTCTGTATTACTTTGTGACTCAAGAAATCAAATGGAACAGGTTTTACTTGCTTCTGCCAGCTTTACCCTTAACATTTTTCCACTAAACTTTGATCGTATGCTGAAATGATTTATACCTGAAGAAATCTGTGAATGGCATCAAGAAGGAACAAAAAAAAGAAGAAAGAAACAAGTTACCGTCATGATCATGTACTTTTGGTCATGTGATCCTTTGTGTTTTCAGATCACGTTTCCTGTTGGGATTCTTCTCGTTGTGTTTTAGTTTCCCAGTGTTGCCTGTGCTTTTTCTCATTTATGCTCAATCAGCTTCCTCTTTGTTAGTTCCCAGTCAACCATCCACCCAGCCTCCATTTAGGTCAGCTATTTCCAATACCTCGTTTACCACTGATTCATGTAACCAGTTTTCTGCCATCACCACCTCAATCGATTATTGTGGTTTTATTTTGTATTGGTTTTGTTGTGTCTGTCTGCACTTGGGTTCAAGCTCTTCCAGAATATTTGGTGAATATTTTGGGATAATGATGTATATCATTAAATCAGATGTTCTTTCTGTTCAGTGATGCAGCATTAGTATTTCAGCATTTTGTTAGAAAATTGGGATAGAAAAATGTATTCTTCAGTTCATGAATGGGCCAGGTGTGGATGAATGAAGTGCTCTTATTCTTCAGCATGTATAATGGTTGGGGAAACACTGCGTCCTACAGTATTTTTACAGTCTTTATTTTACAGTTAAAATATGTTTATTAAATAAAGTCTAATGTTACAACTAATTGGGGATCCCTTTAATGTAGGGAGGAGTGAACTCTCGAGTACGGTATTTGCCACACTACGTAAATTTTGTAAACTTTGTTTACTTCGTTTATCTAAAACCTGGTTGAAGCAGGGAGCAATTTTTTAAGTAGCTTCCTGCAAGGTGTGCAAGCAGCTGCAGCTGTTTGTGATGGGAGAGGCTGTACTTTTCAAGCCATGATGCAAAAGTAGCAGGAGAAAATCTTAAATTTAAGATAGCTTAACACTTTACAGGTAAATTGCAAACTGAATATTTGAAGGAAGTATGGAGCTAGGGTTTTGTCATATACTGCGCTTTAAAATGGGCAAAAACAATTCATTTTTATTGAAAATATTTCTAACATTGGTTAGCTAATGGTTTATGCTAAAGGTCACTGTGGCTTTCCAACATTCCATAATCTGTGCTGTGCCTCTGATGTGGCTTCTTCTGCCAGTATGTTCATTTCATATTAATACTATAACTTGCAGAATTTTATTCAGTTGCAGAGTATATTAGATTGTTGATAGGGCAGGGCATGCTGTGTGTGTCATGGTTATAAAACTCAATGGAGTAAGACTAAGTGATGAAGACTGCTCTGTAATTTTGTGCTGGAGAAGTTTGAAAATTTACCTTGAAAATGCTTGAAAAGTGCTTGAATTTTACTGTGGGAAAAGTCTACGAACCCTGATGCATGCACATTTCAGAAACTTCTATAAGTAGAGAGGAATATCATTATATTAGTTTAAAATGGTCTCCAAACAATATTGTTTATTGCAATCATTTCTGAGACAATTTATCGTCCAGCACAATTTATCATGACAGGTTTAGACATCCATGTCCATGTCTGCTGCCTATCAACTTTAACCTGTGACTTCCTTCCTGATTCAGACAGTGAAACATCAAAGTATCTAGCACTTCCTTTTTGCACCCCTGTATGTCTGCGTTGTTCCTGTGTATCTATCTAAGCTTTAGGTTCTCACGTATTGTGCGTCTATAAAAAAAGATTGTCTGACCCCCATTTTAGATTGGTTTTTTTTTCTCCATGACTTCTTGTGTCTTTTTTTTGTGCTGTCTGTGTGTTTTTGCTCTGCCTGTGGTTCAAGTGGTTCCTGTCTCTCTTGTGATGCTGAGATCTGCAAAAGATTTTTTTCTTCCAAAAATCACCATCTGCATCTCTTTACACAAGTGCTCAAAGTCATGCACGCTGTACAGAAACCACACACACTTACAGATGCAGTGTTTGTTGTACTTGTTTTAAATAATAATAAAAAAAAAAAGATTCACCTGTTGATGAATGTGTCAGATCGTTTTCTTCGTTCTGACAAAGCTGTTAAGTTTGGTCTCAATTTAAGAGCAAATATCCATAGCCTGAGTTGGGAAATCTGTCTGAAGATGGCATCTTTGGTTGAAACTGAAAGTAACGAGTGTCTGTGTTTGTGAGGTTAATTTGCACGTCTGTCTGATGACTCGCATGATACTCAGAAATTCTAATTAAGTGGTTCATTTAAGGAACCTAAGTTTTGTACTTTTTGGCTTCACCGCTTCTCTCTTTTTTTAAAGGAGACATATTTCCAAAAAAATAAAAAAAATCAGCACATCGATGGTACGAAAGTCCTCCTAAATGGTTTTTATATATAGTTTGTATATACAGTATCTTCTCTGCAGGAGGTTTTAAGGCTTGTAATGAGACGCTTCCCTCTTTTATTTCTGTGGTGTGTTTCAAAAGGTCTGCATAAACACAGCTTACTTATTTTATCCTTTAAAGGGGAATATTATGTATTTTCCAGGCCCATAGTGCCAAGTAACAGTTACCTTCAGTTGTAATGTTGTCAAAAATAAGTTTGACTTTGCATTGTAGCCTCTGAATGTCTTGACCTGTCTTGGCCTCTGTGTCTTTAAGAACCTCCTACCATTTCTGACATTCCCACTTCAGCACGTCTTCACAACAATGCTTCGGGGCAGGGGTTTTCTGAGGAGTTATGTACAAATAGGTGGCGCTTTGTACCAGCAAGCGTATAGGCAGCTCCACATGGCTACCACAGGAGATTCTCAAACATGCATAAATGAGTCAAAGCAACACTTTGTGTATGTTTTTGATGAGGGAATTATTGATAACATGATATAAAGCCCAAAGAAGTCGAGTGTGCGTAATACCCCCACTTTTAAGAGAGCTGACAGCTCACAACCGAGCAGACCAGCTCCCAGTGAGCTGTTTTATTTACAAAGTTTTATTTTAAAATGCTTGTATTTGGATCTGAATAGGTAATGGTTCATATTTTCAACACAGTTTTGTTGCAGCCAAAGGTTCAGGTTAATTAAACTTTTAGCCACATATTAAATGTAACACCATCTACTGTAATACAGAGGGCAAACCTCAAACATTTGAGGTAAATTAAATTAATTGTTGGGTGGAAAGATGTGAAGAAGGGATGTTTTCACTTTAACCTCAGCTTTTTGAGGAAATTATTTAGAGACAATTTATGCTTTGAAGCACAAACTTTTTTGTATTTACTTCAATATTTTTATGCATGTAATTTATTGACAGAAGCTGTCTGTATAGAGTAAAAGAGTCTACTTGCTAAAGAGTGATAGAAAGAGTGCGCTGCTGGTCACGTGTG
Organism: Austrofundulus limnaeus; assembly: GCF_001266775.1. Classification (NCBI taxonomy): domain Eukaryota; kingdom Metazoa; phylum Chordata; class Actinopteri; order Cyprinodontiformes; family Rivulidae; genus Austrofundulus; species Austrofundulus limnaeus. The sequence goes on from NW_013953705.1 coordinate 31,137, forward strand.
CACATGACCGTTAAAGAAAAGGACTGTTTCCATTGATAAGAGCACATAAGGGTCCTTGTGTGTATTTTGAGCCTGAACTCATTTGTATTCACTGATATGGAAGCTCTGATAAGGAACCAGGCAACTGGATAAGAATAGTATCGTTAAAAAAATGTTTTAATATGTCAAACTTATGTTGCCTCTGGGGGATTTTTAGTGTTTTTGCAGGAAATGTGTCTGCTCATAGTGACAGTGTGAGAGATAGATAGGAGCTTTGCTGAAATTCACCATTTTAGAGTTGTGAACTGCCTATAAATGCACTTTTTTACATTTAATCTTATAGAAGATGAGCTGCTTGTGTCAGTTCTATAGTTTATGTCTGCAGGTGTAGAACTAAATTATCATTTGTTCCTGTTTTCCACTGCATTTCATTATTTTTTCCTGTTTCTCCTTATCWGTTGGCAGGATGGAGGCCCGACTGACGGATCATCTAACGACTACATTCTTCACCATCATCCTCCTCTCAGTGGGTAAGATAACCACGCATTTTTATATTTACTAGTCTATTCACATCTGTATTGTTTTGATGTAATCAGAAATGTAAAACACAACATTTAAAAAGTGTTTATCCACTGGTTTAGCAGTCTTCACTTTTTGTGTCCAGGACTATAAAGAAACAAAGAAAATAATTGTCGGCTTTATGCCATCAGTTTTCTTACAACTGGGCTAAACAGATAATCTTATCAAACTGTAAATGTACAGAAAAAATATAAAACAGAATTATAACCTGCTGCTGTTATTCAATGTTTTTTTTATGCTATTATGTGACCTCGCACTCGCAGACAATTTTGCTCTAATTTGTTTGGTTTTGTTGTCACTGTTACATCTGAATGAAAAGTTTATTTTCTAACTGGGAACTTAAATCTGTTAACTCATTATGAGTGTGCTTAAACAAACTGAAAGTAACAGATGTGGATTTTGATATGGACAGCTTTCACAATCATGRATTTATATTAGTCAGATTATATTTGTTTTTATTCATTTAAAAGAAGGACAGTGCAACAATTATTGTTCCATGTTAAAATAAAGCTACCATTGCTTCCTGAATAAACTATATAGCTAAAAGCTAATTTGCAAACATGTAGGCAAGAAATCTCAAACAATCAGTACTGTACATCTAAAATCATCAATAAAGCAAAACATCTCTCACACACAAATTACTGTAGTTGGGCTGTGTATTGGCAAGAATTTGGCGATACGATACATATCATGACAGAGGGGTCACGGTACGATATATCCCGATATATTGCGATACTGTAAGCAAGGCGATATATTGAGATTTTTTTGTCCAAAAATTCTATTAAATAAAAACCTCTTACAGCGGAAAAAAATGAAAAACCAAAATTCATTGTCTCAGAAAATTCTAATATTACAGAGACATGCTTTTGATACATTTAGCTGTGTTCTGCTTTGTATGTGTTTTATTTTATTTGTTTCATATTTCTTATTTCATCCATGTTTTCAATTGTTAGACTAAATTTGCCAATAAATAGGTTGAAAGTATATTTTTTGCAGCTTTTAGTTTTTAATATTAATTTACAATATACTGGGAGCCGCTGCTGGATCAGCTGACGCTTCAGGTGGTCACCCAACACAACAATGGCCTCTACCTCAAAAGGTAGAGGAGCCAAATGGCTGGCTCACCGCTGCCAACTAGTGGTCAGAGGCTGAACTACAACATAAAAATGAACGGCTGGCAGGAAAGTTGACGTTTTAAACCTTAATAAAAAAAATCAATACAGGGCTTTAGAATATTGATACAGAATCAGGAAATGAAATATCGCAATATTTCAGTGTATCAATATTTTTTTACACCCCTACAAATTAGGTACAAATATTTGCAATAAAAGAAAATACCTGTTCAAGAGAATAAAGTATGACCTGGTTTCAGCTGGACGCAATGCCAGCTGTATAACCTGATGTACATTCGATTTGTTCATGGTTCAAACTTATTCTCCTCAGAGTTAAAAACTCTCATTTCACAGGTTTGTTTCTGTTGATAAAACAGTGAGGATCTGTAAATAAAGTGGAAGTTGGTTCAAATGTTTGTCTTTTTATGCTAAGCTAAAACTATTTTACTCAATACCTCTAGAAGAAGGCTGACGCGTATGAAATTGAAAAATATAAAAGAGAAACATAAACTATCAAGGCCTAAAAGATTATAGTCCTCCAGCAACTAGAACTTTCACTTCATTTTTGTTTTTTGATCGAAATATTTCCAAAGCTTGTGTGTTCAGCATTGCATGTGTTAAAAGTGAGTTGCTTGGTTCCCAACAGCTACGGTCAGTAAAGAGTGTGGCAGAATCAGTACACAGAGGGGCAGCGCTGAAATTAGGTTTACATTTTTTTAAATTAATTCATTTAGGACCATTCACAATACACTCCAGAAGAGGCAGTTGCATTATGTCAGATTTAGCCACTTAGCTTTTATGATACATATTTTACTGTCATTTTAATGCTAGAGGAATGTGTTACAAATACAAAAGACAATTAGTCATTTTATAGGTTTCTAACAATGTGCTGAAATGTTGCCAGGTTATTATTGCTTTTGTAATTTTTACTTAAATCAGATGTGTCTTATTTCAACAGGTTCATGTGAAAATGACCTTTTCCTGAAGTTTTGCGGAACCTGGCGCCATGGCAAGAACCCGCTGAGCCTGAACGTCGGGCTCTCTACGGGCTGTGACAAGCTCAACATTTCAGCCAATGAGAGCTCTCTGTCTATCAGCGGGAAGATCACCTCCCAGTGTACAAGGTTCGAAGAGATTCCTCTCAACAAATACAAGCTTGATTCAGAGGAGGACATGGATTTCTGTGTACACTGGGAGCCGCTGCTGGATCAGCTGACGCTTCAGGTGAATCAATACAAGATGCTGATTGAGCAGTGTGGTGGGTTTGTGTAAACCCTCAGCTTTTAGATGTAAGATTTGTTATAAATGAATCTATTATTCTGCTAAGAAGCTTGAAAGTAAAAGAAAACTTAAATAAATACATTAATCTTTTCAGAAGTGGCCTAATTTGGGAAACAKAACAAGCAGTTTTGAAGTGTTTTGTTTAGTTTAGTGTGTTTTTTWAAGTAACTTGAACATCGGTAGTGAATGTGAAACATCAACGTGTTTTGCTAAAATCACATACGTGTTTTATCGTTGCAGAGCATTTTCAGTACCTGTTTTGTTCATATCTTTGTTGTACAGCTGGGAGGCCTGGACTTCATTTTGTGCAAGCCTACAAGTTCACCTGACTCCTGCTGCACCGATCTGACTGATGATAGCAAAGAGCCTGTTGCAGAGCATGGCATCGCCCATGGAAAGATCCGAACCGATGTCATCAAAACTGAAACGGTCACCGGCTACTGCTTCAGAGGAGAGATCAGCGCCTGCAGTAAGAGAGAATGGGTTTTATTTATTGATCTTATTATTGCGCTGAAATTAGCAAAATAGGAAGAAAAAATGTTTTTAAAAAAACGTTGGATTATTAAAGACTAGTGTGTTATTTAACTTGGTGTAAACCCTAAAAACACTAAGAAGACACAATGTACTTTATATTCATTCTTCTCTTTATCTCTTTACAGAAAAATTATGTGAACAAGCAAAGCGGCCCGGCAGTGAATGGTAATTTTCCTCTTTATGTTCCCACSCAGACGCATTTACAGCAGAAGTGTTTTTGATAACACCCTTCCTCATTTGTCTTTGGCTCAGCAGCTAAAACCACTGTTTTGAATGATAACATAATCAAGTATGCAGCTTCAAGCCACAAACAGGAAGCTGGACTTTAAACTTTGTTAGTGTGTGRTGTTTATTTTAGGTTCGTAACAGAAGATTTATTGTGTGCGTTTGTGTCTGTTCCCGCTGCTGTTGCAGGCCCAAGACGTTCAATCTTCCCTGCGCTTCAAAATCTGAACATGAGCTGAAAAAAGACTTCAGTGGCACTAATCTGACATCTGAAGTAAGACGAAGCACACAGCTACTGTAAAACAGCACGRTTGTGTACACTCTGCAGGATAGTTGAAATAGTGGTTGCATAATATTGGAGGAAACGGTTACTGTAGAGTTTTCAATTTTTGCAATATCTAAACATATAAAAACAGTTTTACAATTAGATTTTAATAGGGTATTTGATTATTCTAGAATATTTAGAGTATCTCTGAGTAAAGACCATCCAGAACAGAGATGATCTTTGCAAGGTTTTGGTAGCATATTCAGGAGAACACGGTACATGTGGCTGAACTTGTTTTTTGCAGTCAGATRGCTCCTTTCCACACTCATTCAGCTTAAGAAGCATGTGCTGCCTGACTCTTACCCTCACTACATAATTCAATGCTTTATTAAGTTCTCATCCATTGCATAAGCTTAAAAACAGGCTTTATTTTATAAGACTTTGTGTCTCGAAAGCCTCCTTGAAAATGAGAACGTTTCAATTGTTATCACACGCAGGTGAGTAGTTTAGCGTGACCAGTTTGAATTCTTGCAGCCAAATGCTGAATAGACTGAGAAGCCTTAATCCAGATTTTATTAGTCTTTGCGTGGGATCTGGTAGCATTTCATGTGTTTGAGTTACCGACAGTGGTTTCAGAGGCAGTTTATTCAGTAATACTGTGACTAAACTGGTTATTGTTTTGTTTCATTTTGCCAACATCTTCCTGAAACGAGCAAAAAGTACCAGCATCAGAGATCAGTTGTGCCTAAAGACTTTGTTCAGCTTAGAGCTCACGCATCGGTCCAGTCACAAGGCCGTGCCGTCGTTCAGAAGACAAAGCTGAAAGCAGGCTTTCCAGGGTTTTAAGTGTATTGAATTGTGCATCTATTTTTATTTCAGGCACTTGTTTTGTTGCACGATCTAAACAAGAGAGGTAGCGCTCTTTCATGTCGAGGGCAGTGATGATTGGGTTGAGAAAAATAGGTGAGAGGGTTAGCCACATAAAAGTCTAAAAGTGCTGCATTTTGCCGACAAGTAGAGGATAGAAATAGAAAGCTTACATTTTCCACTGAACCACCTTAAAATAAAGCCATTTAAAGAAGCACCCAGCAATCTACCAGTCCTGTAGATCTACTTATTATGGCTGTGTACACTGTGGGGGTGGTGATGCTCTGTTACAAACACAGCTGCAGGGTGGTACAAGTTGTCTCTCAGCCTTTAAAAACATCTTTCATTGTGTTTTGGTATAAAATAAAATAATTTGTTGCCCATATTTTGAGTAGTTATTATATATATATATTTTATGCTTCCAGTTTTTTCCATCTGCACCCACGGTCTATGTTCCCTCTGCTGTGAAACCAGCCACACATRAAAGCAAAGTGGTCGTCACCTTCTACAAAAACAACCCCCTGTTTCAGGTGAGCTGCTGGGTCTCATGGTCCTGCAGTTTCTTTCACATACATTACTGCCGGTGTACACGTGTAAGAAATTGAAAAATAAGCCTGCATGTGCGTGTCGCAGGACGGACCTAAGAAGGCCAAGCTTCTCAACGACGTGGTGGAAATCAACGTAGGGAATGAGATCATCGCTGATCTTCCTGAGCCAATAAGACTGGACTTTACCCATGAYGTCATACCTGTAAGTTTGTCTCGTTTTGGTTAGTCAGTGTTAAGTTGACCAGTTTTCTCTTTGCAAACATTCTTGTTCAAATGAAAACTCAACAAGCACCTGTTGGAATGGTTCCTCAGTTCAAGCAGACAATTTTTGGTAGTGCATGTCAGAACTGCATATTGCCCCTGAGATATCGTGTAAAGTCGACGTGTATGTAAAACCCCGTACAAAAAATAAGATCCTACGTTGACGYGTTCTTGGTCTACCTCAGGGAGAACACAAAAAACCATGTGTAGGTTTCTACCCTCAAGTCTTGCAAAATCATTTGCGTGTTATWTGCAGCGTAGTCAGCCACACATTTAACCACCTGTAGTGTCTTTTATTTTCATTTGTCAGGAATGTGACGCACAACGGGCCACACTGTTTTGCCTTCAGTATGCCGTTTGCACTGGCGGCAGTTTTAGCCACAAACACACTTTATAAAACTTTGCTTGTATGAATAAAGATGTTTCTGCCTCTTCTCTGTTCCAGAAAAACTACACAAGGATATGTGTCTCGTGGGACACTCGAAAAGGTTGGAGCTTTTTGGAAAAAAGATWAACTTTTTTCAAGCAATCATTTTAYTCACCTTGGAAGAAACATGTTCCACTTGTTTAAATTATGTTTTGTTTTTTTGTGTAGATTCRTTGATGGTAAACTGGTTGAAGGATGGATGTGAGACTAAAGTGAAAGGMTCAAAACACACAGAGTGTCTGTGTAACCATATGACCTACTTTACTGTGCTGGTGGTGAGACATGCTGCAGAACACACGAACACATAATAATAAACAGCAGGATGATAATAGCAATGCAATAATATTGATAGAACATAAGATACATCAAAGTGGATTTACAGATAGTTTCTTGTTTCTTCCTGTGGACAAAGTTTTATTTYCTTCGTCTCCTTTGGCAGCAACCAAAGCTTCAACCAGTGCGCCACCTGCTGGCCCTCACAGCCATTTCATCTGTGGGCTGTGCTTTGTCCTTCGTCAGCTGTGTTGCTCTGATTGTTTTTTTCTGCAGGAAAAGGTGCGTYAAACCTTTTTGAGGATTTCATTTCTGAGGCACAACAAGTAAAACAACTTTTTCCTCCCATCCCAACATACGTCTGCTCCACACTCTTTTTCAGGAAACGATCAACGGAACAATCCATGTTCATCCATCTGGGTTTAGCTGTGTCCCTGGCCTTCCTCAGTCTGCTCTTTTTCTTGACTGGGGTCCTGGCTAATGTGGGTGGGGAGAACCTGTGCATCTGGGTAGGGGCTTTACTCCACTACGCCACGCTCAGCTCCCTCACCTGGATGGGCGTACAAGTGTTCCACACCTTCTGGTTGGTCTACGTGGTCTTTAGACCCTCCCCAAAGCCCTACGTATGGTACCTGATCGGCTTTGGTGAGTGTGTGAATTGATGTCTCTGAGAACATTTATGTGGTACTTTAAAGAAAATGCATGTGTGACCCTTAAACACCTTCCTCCACCAGGTCTCCCACTGGTTCCCGTTGTTACCCTGGCTGCAGTGGGAGGTTTTTATGGCCTGACAGAGGTGGTACCAGCTGATGATGTCACCAATCCTTATCGCATGTAAGCTCTGCCAAATCTTCACTAACATTTAGGCAGGTAGTGGGTCGCAAAAGTTGCAAACGCTTGGAGGAGTTTTTGTTGTTGTTGCTTTACAACCTTGAAGTTAAATGGATTGGCCCATTCTTTATGACAAAAATGCTTCAGCTCCTTCAAGTGAGGCGGGCACCACTTGTGTTCATCAGTCTTTAAATGGGAAATTGTAAGCTGGAAATGTCACTGTTTCTTAAAACCACTGGAGTGGTAGTTAGGCAGATTGTTCTGGGTTATTCCCCTGCTCTGTGCTTGTCTCTAATTTCTGGAAGACTCCAAAAAGAGTATTTTGTGCATGGCTATTGTATGTAATCAAATTTTTAAAACTCATCCATAAATTCCAGGACATAAAACATCTTAATAAAAAGAAAAGGTGGCAAATCAGTTTGTAATTCATTGTACTTGCTTTGGAGAAACGTATTATTTGCCAGAGAATGATCACACAAAAATCTCTCTGATTCTGTGTGTTTTATGCAGGTGCTGGATGAAAATGGACGCCTACAAGACCTTCCTGGCTATCTGTTTCACCAACATGGCAGTCTTGGCCATCCTGTTGACATCAGGGGTCGCTATGCTCTTCTTTGTTTACCGGGAGATCCGAACCAGGGACGAATGGAAGCAGAACCGCGTGGCTTTTCTCAGCATCTGGGGTCTCAGCTGCCTCTTTGGGACAACCTGGGGTCTGGCCTTCCTGAACTTTGGACCCCTGTCAGACTTTGTCCTCTTCCTCTCCTGCATCCTCAACTCCTTTCAAGGTCTGTGGTGGTGATGTGCATCTAGTCCAGATTACGCTTTCAGTTGAATTTTAGGAATTCTGCTCGACGGCAACAGAAGAAGCTTCCCAATAATCTTGTGTGAGACCTTTTAGTCGTTTGTTGGACAGAGGAGAGTTTTATTGTTTGCTCAGATGAGGAAATCGGGCATTTGGAGGCAAAAGTTCATTGTATCAGTGTGGGAATGAAATAATAGCCATGACTAAGCAAGGTCTTCTGTTACGCAGTTTCCTCTCAGATTAACCACACTTCTTGATTTGGATCCAAGCCCACATTTATTTAAATTAAAACGTTTAGTTTAGTTTAGTTTAGTTTAGTTTAGTTTAGTTTAATAGTTTATTCATTTCAAAAAAAAAAAAATTCAATACAACAAAAAAGAAACACAAATCTCATAAAATGAAAGGAAGCAGAAGAAGAAAAAAATCTTATCTGCCCCTATTTAACAAAAAAAGAATAATAAAAATAAAAATATATACATATTTATACGCATACACATACATACGTACACACACTCACATAAACTGTATATATTTTATAC
>NW_013953705.1:40662-42304 GCF_001266775.1 Austrofundulus limnaeus
CTATAAAGTTTTCTGGTAATAATTCTTATAGCTCTTCTTTTGCAAAATAAGAATAGAAGAATTTGTAAATGTTTTACATTCCTTACTCCAAATTTCAACACAATAAATCAAATGTGGAACAATTATTGCGTTATATAATATAAACAGTGCTTTATCATTAAATAACTCCTTTACCTTATGTAGTACTGCAATAGATTTAGCTATTTTTGTTCTTAAGTAATTTATATGAGGTTTCCAGGTCAGGTTTTCATCAATAATAACATCCAAAAACTTTACTTCGCTAACTTTACAAATCTCCACAAAATGTTCAGAGTGAGGACTATTTATGTCTCTATTTCCAAACTTATGGAAGAGTAAGACTAAATGTGAAGGGCAAGTATAAAAGCTGTTTGTTGCTTTTTTTTATTGCAGAAACTTTGCACCCATGATGCTAAAAAAGTGTCCTTCACACAGAATGAATGATCCCACATTCTGGTTTGTTCCCTCAGGTTTCTTCCTGATGCTGAGGTTCTGCATGCTGGACTGGATCCGGAAACAGGCTAACGGCTCTGTTCTCGGTAGCACCAGCTCCGGATCAACCAGGCAACACATGCTGCAGGCGTATGAGAAGAGTTAACCGGACTGAGTAAAGATGGAGGGCAGAGGCTGCAGCCGTCTTGGTAAAAATGCAGTCTAATTTCAGAACATATCATTAAACATGACGCAAGTCACTCAGAATCCACTGTTATCAGATGTGGAGGCATGTGAGACCTTCATCTCTGTGGATTCTGCACCAGCTGGATTGATTAGAACAGTTTGAGATCATCACCTGCTGTGTTCCAGATCAGGAGKCACTGACTCTGTTTTAGTGTCTACGTTACTATGAAACATTAGTCAGTATAAGGTTATTTAAAAAAAATGTATGGTCTATMTTTTTCAACTCAAGATTTGTACATACAACTCAATTTATATTGCTTAAATCCTCTTGTGTTCGTTATCTTGAGTTCACATTAAGTAAGGAGCCTGAAACTTCATTCATCAAATGATCATTTTTGTTCAGTTCAGGCTACAATAGGTTTGGCTGAAAGCCTGAACCGAATGTGTGAATACACTCCACAGCCAAAAGGTTATGACCACCTGACAAAACATTATAGGTCCTAATTGTTTCCCCACTAAAACATCTCTGATCAGAACATCTGATTGGGTCCTGCAGTGCCTGTTGCTGATCATCTGTGGATGATGAACACCTTCAGGCTGAGGGGTTTTACTAACGTGATTTCAAACATACTGTAGGAGTATTTAGAAATGATCCAGATTGTCCAATAAGCTGTGTTCATCCTGCTCGTCATCCCAGAACAGAGACCACAGAAGAAGCAGATTTCTTAATGGGGGATGAAAAGAATAACCACTGGTCACTCAGGTTTATGAAGGTAGCTTGTTCTGTGGGTTCCTCAGCCTGCTTTGTTACTACATGAGGTGTTATGTGGTGCAGAGGATGTTTCATGATGAAAGTATCAAATGATGCAGTCAAGACTAACTACTGGTGCTCAGCGTGTAAATAGAAAACAAAATGAGGACAGTGGAAGTTTCAGTTATATCAGATAAAGTTCATGTCAAAGTCTGGTTTTTAGTGTTCTACCTTCATAAAATACTGATTTTATGT
>NW_013953705.1:43304-61652 GCF_001266775.1 Austrofundulus limnaeus
TTTATGAGGCGTACAAAATATAGATACAAGCTGTGGCACTGGAAGTGCAGTCTTGGCACTTAAAGCAGGAATATCATATTATATTATATCATATTACATTACATTACATTACATTACATTCAAACCCTTTCTGAATAAGTTCACTCAATGGTGACAGCCAAACTTCATCCCATTTCTCAGTATAGATGAGTTTTAAATCTGACACTTGTGCAGTGTTTATGCAAATCCGAGATTAAAGTAACAGAGAKTGTAGAAAAGACAATGGAGAAGTATTCAAGAGAAGTTTTGTGCACTTGTTTACATTTTTGATAATATAATAAAGTTATACAGTCAACATATTAATTCCAGTGAGCATGTCAGAACCTTTGTCCAGTTTTACTTTCATTACGAAATGAACTTATTATGGAGGTTTAACAAAAAGAAAAATATGTTGCAAATGATTAAGTACATAAAACTTTTCAGAACTGAGTCAATTCTAAATGCAGCAATCAAACTCCACACTACACGATAATAAATGCAGTGATAACCAGGACAGTGGAAGCACAAGCACAAACAGATTGTGTAATGATCCTCTTTGCCACAAGGGGGAGACAAAGCTCCTCATAAGTTAAGCTACTGTGCAAATACGCAACATCAAATACTCACTTAAGACCACATTGTACTCCATTGTTCCAGCCAGCTGAGGACCTGAATCGATCATCTTATCAATGGCTTTCTTCTCTGCTGGAGAACAAACCTGCAACAACAAGCAGAAGATATAATATTAGAGCAAATGTGGATATAACAGCTTAAAAAAATGTCTAAAATTACCTGAAATAACAGCTATTCTGCACTCTTTGTGGTGTAAAAAGATACTATATTATGTATGTAAACTGTTTGTTATTTTATATATTTATTTTATTTGCTGTGTTTTCTATGTGACAAATCAATTAATTCCTAAGAGAAACTCTGGTGTGAAGTTGCTCAAAGGAAGGGAGTTTGTGTATAAATTTTCTTGAAAGCTCGCAAAAAAAAAAAAAAAAACCTCCAAACTTCTCATCCAGTTTATATATGAAAACTATGGGCACATTTTCCAGGCCATTAATATATATAAACTCTTTTATTTTAGTTGCCTCTTCAGATGAATGTGAGATAATTWAAAGGTATAAATGGGAATTTTGTCGTACCTTAATGTCTTCCTCAGTGATGTAGCCAGTTTGTGCCACCCACCACGGCTCCACAGAAATCTCCACCGGTTTGGCCGGTAGCAGGTCCCGGGCCGATTTCCTGCGGAAGAATTTCTGAGGAAGGGAACAAAAGTAATAATTAATCAGTCACTGTGAAATTAACAACAGCTAGTTTATGCAAATAATCCCAAATAATTGGATAAATTGGAATTTTAAGTCTGTTTATATCAGATTCCAGTTTTCCATCCAGTGACTAAAATAAAATGATGATTTTTAAGCCTTTATTTTAGTTATTATTTATATAGTTAATGATCAATATATGACAGCATTAGTGTATCAAAATTAAAAACAATTTAATTCCTCACTCAATCTACCATTTTATCCTTTGTTAYGACTAATTTGCACTTGGAACAAACATTGTTCAGCATGTAAAACCACATCATAAAGTTAAACTGAAATAAAACAACAAAAAAATAAAAACAGTTAAGCAYATCTTACTTTGGAGGACCTGCACTGGTTCATAAGGTCAATGTACTGGTTTCTCCCAATGCCAAGCAGCCTCAGACCTGTGGATTGAATGGAAATAAAAACATTAAGAAAACTTTTATTTCTCCAACTAGTCATGAACAGCAAATGAATCTCAGGTAAACATTTATGGTGARCAAAGGTATTTGTTGCTTACATACAAAACATTTCTTATAGTTTTGTATGTTTATTTTAATTATTGGCAGTTCYTGTTACATTTTATCATTTTTAACTCATTATTTGAACAAAATAATACTCATTCTATTTAAATTTTTATTGTTTCTGAGTTGTTTCTGACTCACATTTTTGCTTTTTATAAGGTTTAGAATTTTCATGTTTTTTATGTAAATTGATTGCTTCTTTTCATTTTTGAGCTGAGGAGAGACAGAAGAAGGCATCTCAGTTACTGATACGGGTMATATAAATTATGAATGCTCCATGTAAACCAAGCCAGCACTTGCATTAGCTGCAGTCCTCCCTCTCACCCCTTGTCTCTAATAAACCCACAATAATTCATCCAATTGCTTTAACGTCCTTTGTCTTTTCCAGGTTGCAGGAAAGTTGTTGCCCAGGTCCAACAGCCGACGTACCAGAGGTGAGGTAAACTCTGGACAGATACCCGCAACGACAGTCAAATTTAAAGTTTGTGGTCAACTGCTGCTAATCCATCTTTGAAGGAAATTATTTTCTGCAACACATTTTAATAACCTGATAAAATTCTAGCCCATAAAGCAAAGGTTAAATACTATCTTTGATGTAAATTCTACCTTATTCCCACCTCTAGCAAGTGCATCAACTATTAGGAGCAAATCAAAATGTGTTGGGGTGAACGCCAACAGGAACAAGCGATGTACTCAGCTCCTCCTAACGCATCGCGAGCGTCCTGTTGTTTCACCGAGACACAACACAACAAACATCCACCCACGTGAAACTCTCCGATGCRCACTCCCTTTCCTTCTGCGGCACAAAACATGTCCAAAGCTCCTCCAGGGAGATTAGCGGGGATGGAAGCCCCTCTGAGAGTGGCTACGACAGCCCGCTGGCTGCCTTCTGTCTCCGCAGCATGAAGGTTCTGTACAGCACGGGCTCTACGCCAAAGCCTGGCTCACTTGACAACAAAGTGTACTAGGACTCTTAAACTGAAGAAAATCAAAAAAAAAGCGCCTAATTGGATTTCTCACATCTCAGAAATTGTTTTACATATTGGCACAGCGGTTAAAAGTGTTTCAACTTTATTAGCGGTTTTAAAAAACATGAGTTTCACATTATTACGCTGTTATAATCAGTTATATTATCAGTTTGTGACACAAGCTGACAAATGTAACAGGAAGTCCATACGGGTACACTAAACTTAGCATGTGACCTTTTCAACTCTTCGCACGCAATTTTTTTTTGAGCTACAAATAAATGTGCTTTTCCAATCTGTGTTTACTACCAGACTTGTGACGTAACTGGGGCACATTCAAAGTGTTTACAGCACAACAGAGGATCTAATAAGTCATGGGAAAAATGTTGTTGATAGAGTATTTCGAAACTAATGACAGCACTGCACTTTCAGACACTTTCCCATGGACTCACTTTAGAAAGCTCAACTTAATTTAACTCTGATTTCATTAAGGGTTTTGAGAACAAATTCAGAAGCAACACAACATTTCATGACTCTTTGAGTAGATAAAACTTTGCATAAAACCTTTACCTTGCAACACCACCAGTCAAAAGAGCAAAGCATGAAAGAAAATGTGTTTTTTGGCAAACAAGTCCAGAGTAAAATAATGTCAACACTGCATGAATAAATAAAAATAAAACAGAAACTCACAGTCAGCAGCAGTGAAGTTGGGCAAGGAGTCATAACTCTTCTCACTGTTCATTATATCCTAGATGTGCAAAAAAAGAGAGAGAGAGAGCGAGAGGACAACAAGAGAAAAGATTAATTAAACTTTTTCCCTCTTCTTCCTGTATCCACAGCCACTGATTAATAACTGGATGATCAGATTTAGGCAGCCGTGCTAAATTTTACTCCCCGCTTTCATGAAATTTTTAGAACAGATTAACAGAATGTGACATTGCCCTGGGCAACTTAGTAAATTTAATCTCAGCGGAGTTTAGTGTAGCATGTAGGGGAAAGAAGAGGATGTGTTGTTTGTGAGYTGAGTCTTTAACAGAACACAGAGCAGGTTTGTTCAAAATAAAATAGGAAATACTGCACAGAGTAATATAAACAGACTGGTGAGGTAGTGGAAACACTTGGAACATTCCCACAGAAAAACATGTGCAACTAAATAAAAGGTGTATTAGTTTGGTAAAATTTGTATGTTTTATTTTAGTCTTTGCAATCTAATAAAAAACCTTCAGAAGTCGAGGAGAACTGGGCTGATTGTCRTAGCTGACAGATTGATTCTCTGGTAGCACCACTTCATCAACAAACTAGGCTTTATTTGTGAGTGGGAGCCGTCATGCGGACAAAGGCTAAAGTGACTGCAGTGACTGCAGAACAAGAAGTGGAGATTTTCCCACTAGGATCAGTCATCTGTGTCTGCCTGAGCTGCTGCGTGAGATTTTACAAGACACTGACTGACACCTAGTGTCCACCTGAAGTCTGTCAATAAATGTTATAAAATCTAAACACCTGTGAATTACATTGTTTTCAAGAGAAAACAATTAAAAATAGAGTTAACTTAAAGTACCTGTGACATACAATTATAAAAGGTTAAAAAAACAGTGTTTATATTTAAGAAACTTGGCATTAAGACACATTATTTTACCCATTTTGTCACATACCTGGCATAGTTTCTTTTGAATTTTATCAGCCAAAGTGAAACAGGAAGTGACATCAAATGGGAACTCTTTAACAAAGAAAACTTTCTGGTCTTTGTTTATTGAAATAATATTATCTGACCTCTGACTCTTCTTCAGCTCTCTGAAAGTGAGCCAAAATAATCCAAAGAAGCATCAGATTCTTCTCTACAGTCTGTGTTGTTAGCATTGTAGCAATGTTCTGTTCACATGTACACATTCCCCTTTGTCATCACTTCCTGTTACTTCACATGTGAATATCTCAACAACCGTTCATCTCAGTGGCATGAAATGTCKTTTACAACATGTTGTTCATGTTATCTTTCCAAAATTGCATTCATATTTATTACAAAAATTTGATGTCATTAGCACTTTAAAACACCAATATAAGAAAAACAGGCATAACTTTATGTGAGATTTAGAGAAATTATTTAGCTTTATTAAGCCTCTACCCTCTGGGGCCGGAAGCATACTGTTCTCTGGCTGTATGTGTGTTAGTACGGCATCCAGCTGTCACAGACGGTTTTGTGTGCACAACATCTCCTGAATGAAATTATATATTTACTTATAAAGAGGCATAGTAACTCCATCAGTCTGATTAGATTTGGGCATCAATGGGTCAATGTAATTTATAAAGATTGGTAATAAGAAACTGGCATTTTTTTTCTAATTTATCGACAGCACAACAAGAATACCTGGTTTAAAAAAAGGGAAACAAAAGATTATTTTATCTGGTACAACCCAAGACTGAATTTCATCAACCTGCTAAATTATATTAATTAGWTGTGCTTCTAAGGCAGGCAGACGCATACCAATGAGTTCCACCATAACAGAAGGGTGTCATAAAAACATTACATTTTCTTTGTTTTTTATTTGCTTTTAAAAATACAAAAATCTAAAACTTTAAGCCAATTAGTTTGTTGCTTTTCTTGTAATTTTGTTTGGCCTATTGTACTAAAAGCTGTGACAAAACAAAAKATGTTTCAGCGTAAGAAAAGCTGCCCAGAGACAACAGAATAATCATCTTGTCCTCAGGGTCATTTGCTCACCTCCATGATTCCTATGTAATAAGAGAACGGAGTGACTCGTAGCCCTTTGACCATAATGTCCGACAGGTGGTACGGGTACAGCATCAGGTGGTCCCGGCTGTATTTCAGCAGCTCCTCATAATACTTGCGCTCATCCTTCCTGACATGGCGAACTGATAATTAAAACACAGACAGCAGTCAGGTCACAGCCAGAGGGCGAAGGTTCATAAAGAAACGCTTTCAGATGATCCATATCTGATCAATACAACTCACTTATCAAGACCACAAGAGAGGAAGCATTATTGACTACTTTAAATGTATGTTTAAGAGCTACTTAACAGGTGATACAAAATATAATATATCTATAATAAGTTGAAACATCTTTTTTATCATTATAATTGAAGAAACATCAGACAAACTGGTTTATCACCAGTGTGAAGGATAAACTCGCTCACCTAGGTTATTGCGGAATCGCAGCTGGTTGCGGATGCTGTACAGAAGCACATGTTTCTCATACTCACGCTGTGAGTTCCCCAAACTCTGCAAAGAGAACAAAAGCAAAAMAAATAATAATAATCGGAGGATTAATGAAAGGATTACATCACAAGACAGCCATCTTTCCTCCTACTGACTGTGCAGTGTGCACCAATCTTCTGTGCTGAATTGTGTCCTGGTCTCAGACACACTGCGATATAATTTAATTCCTGTGCTTTTAGATACATAGA
This sequence comes from Austrofundulus limnaeus, assembly GCF_001266775.1. Taxonomy (NCBI): domain Eukaryota; kingdom Metazoa; phylum Chordata; class Actinopteri; order Cyprinodontiformes; family Rivulidae; genus Austrofundulus; species Austrofundulus limnaeus. The sequence goes on from NW_013953705.1 coordinate 49,542, forward strand.
GATAGAAAAAAGTATTTCAAAGTGGTTTATAAGTAAAAAAAAAAATAAAAATAGAATAACCCTGAATTACTTGTAAAAAAAAATGCAATGTTTTCAAATAATAATAGAAGGGATGCACTATTTTAATAAAACCGACCGAATGGTAAGAGTGRGTTTTGTACTAAAACTCTGAGCTTAACTTCAAAACACAACATTAAATGTAAAAGGAAAGAAAAGCTATCCTGATATGATTCGTGTGCACAATGTCAAACACTCGTAAGTTTTGAGAATAAAAGCAAGATAAACAGAAAGCCTTAATCGTGGATCTCTTCTTTACAAAATCGAATGTTACCCATACTTAATAGGGACGCACAATATATTGTAGTATCACAATTTATTCTCTATTCCAGTTCAATTCATGCATTGCAATATTTACATTGACACTGTGATAATGATACTGATTATGTTGATACACATTATGATTTCACATAATGACACTGGGCGGGAATCTAGATTACACAAAAGATGTGAGCGCTGTGGTGAAAGAACAAAAATAGAGGAATGAGGGAAACTGGGGGTTTATCATCGACATTATCATTAAATTAGGTACAGACCAGATTGGCAGGTGCACAGGTGCTCACACTGAACGGTGATGTGCAGGTGGTGCTCCGTCGACAGCAAAAGCAGGATAAAAACAATGGAAAGACAGGCTACACACCAAGATTTAAGGTAAAAAGTAAAAGGTCCTTTAATAAAAGAATGGACCAGCCATTAAATGAGTTGCCTACCGGCTCGGTGACTATCGCACCTTCAACAGGGCAAATATCATAATGGACAGCAGAAAAGGTCAAAGAAAAGGTTTACAAGACAGTAGTGAGAACAGCTGAGTTGTATGGTTCTGAGACAGTGGTACAGAGAAAAAGATGGGAGGCAGCACTGGAAGTAGAAGAAATGAAGATGTTGAGGTTCTCCTTGGGAGCGACGAGGATGGAGAGGATTAGGGATGAGATCATCAGAAGTACAACTCAGGTTGGACAACTCGGAGACCAGACTGAGACAATTTGGACATGTCCAAAGGAGACAGTGAGTATATTGGTTGAAGGATCGGTGTGTGAACGTGTATGAATGGGTGAATGACTGCAGTGTAAAGGGCTTTGGGGTCTCTATAGGGCTTGATAAAGCGCTACATCAGTTCAGTCCATTTACCAAGGATGTTAGAGATGCAGCTGCCAGGAAAAAGATAAAGAGGAGAGATGCGGATGCAGTTAAGACATGGTGGAGCGAGGACAGAGTGAGGTGGAGGAGAAAGACTCGCTGTGATGACACCTGAAGAGGGAACAGATGAAGATGGCCATGGCAATATTTAACAATAATATTGCAACTGTTTTCCGATTACTAAACCACAAAAACTGACAGTGCACGGATTGCAGTTTCCTGGCTGACATTTGTTTTGGGAAGGAAAACAAAGGTGAATCCTCATCATTTATCCGCTGACACAAGCATCAGGCCTTGAGTTTTCCCATTTTAAGAGGATAAATGTGACAAACACACACACACTTCATTACGACATGCAGCATTTCTGCAGTAGGGATTAAGGAATGTGTGCATGTAAAAAAAAAAACAACCTTTATATAATTGCTGGATGGTGCAATGACAAAAACATTATATATGGAGGAGTGGATGCTGTAATGTATGCTGCAGAAGTTAAGCTGGATGCATAGATGGATGTATGGATGGATGGATGTATGTATGGATGGATGGATGGATGATGGTGGTGGAAGCCCCTGCAGAGACACAAACAGCTGCCTGAATCAATGACACACACACACAGCACCACGGGGACACCGCTCCGTTCTCCTTCCACCCACCCTCAGCCACTGACCGAGCCCCGGAGCAAAGGTTTAAAACACTGTACCTGTTTGACATTAGCTGGGAGCTTGTTCCACGGGTAATTCTGCCTGATGTGAAATTCCACGTCCGTGTTCATCGCTAGCTAGCTAGCAGGCTAGCTGTATAGCAGAATCCTTCGAGTCGATCGGGGGGGGGAAAAAGCGGACTCTCGGGCGAGTCCACGGTGACTTCAGCTCCCCCGACACCCGACAAACATGCGGAGCGACCCTCCCCTCCAGGTCAGAGGAGATGCTTTTATTTTTTGCCCCCGGTAATTGTTTTTATTCTACAATAAACGATCACTTCCTTGTTGTATTTTCGAAAGAGGCGTTCGTCACGCTCGTGGCTACATCCGTCACTTCCGGTTGACGCGTGACTGTTGAGCTGAATGGACCTTTAGGCGACGGTGTGGTGTTATAAAAAACAATAGATGTCATGTAAAATGACATTTATCTTTAAAAATACAGTTATTTGTTTGACATGTTGTAAGCATGCTGTCTGGTGTTCTTGATAAAACTTCAGGGGCAATGGTCAAAAATTAAATGGCCCCTAGCAAGCTAGATAATTGGGCAAAAAAGCAACAAAATGTTTTAAAAAATTAAGAATAAATTATGAAGCTGTAACAACTGGCAGTAGTGGATCACATGGAGCTCTGCCTAACAGTCTAAACTTCACAATCGTGGGAACAAGTACTTTGCAATGTGTTCATAAACATCCTGAGTTGTGAAATACTGAGATTTTTCATGCAGCATAGAGTTTTGCCCATAAGGGCTTCCTATGTGATCGTTTTACATGTAGCTCTAAACTTCATAGGAAGCTGTTGTAGGGAGGCTGACCCAGGAGAAATGTGATCACTCAGAGTTTTGAATTGGCTCTTTTTATCGCACTAATACAGCATCCTGCTGGAACAAATCCACTAGATTTAATGAAAAACACATTTTATGTTATTTATAAAGGAAAAGGGGAAAATGAGAAATTAGTGGATATTTCAAGCAGAGAATGTAGGAATGGTTCATTTAACATCAGAGTCATGAATGCTCATATATAGCGACAGCATGATTCAGAGAGCTGTTTTCGTAGTTTTTAATACCATTGTTGCACATTTCTCAGGAGGAATGGAACAAGTGGTGAGATCAAGCTGTTGTTTTTGTTGTTTTTCAATCCTATTTTCCTTTTGACTTGTATTCAAGACACAAAGAGATAAAATCTTGTAAGTCTGCAGGGTTCTGAGATGTTTGAAGATCAAAACATCTCTCAGTTTTAGTTGCAGTGCGTGCAAATCAAAGTTTGCAGTCTATTTTCAAGCTGGGGGATTAGTAAGTGGCAGTATGCAAGGCTCTGTGAAATCACTTAAAGCGCTTCTTAAATAGTGTGCAGTTTTTAAACAYGTCTGATTTGAGATCAGAAGTTTGTCATTGTTTAGCAACATAATACAGCAGTTTTAAAAAAAACCTACAATTTTAAGCCAGTTATTTTTTCCACGAGTCTCCAGGAAACACCATAATCTGCAAGCATAAAGCTGTCACTTAGTAACGTGTCAGTGTTGGGTTTCACTGTGTGACAAAGTCCACCAAAGCACCACATGCTGTCATGTCAGGATGTGCCAACAGCTCAACTTCTTGTTGCTGTTAGTCAATCTGCCAACATGAAACTCAGGTTCCTGGTCATATGATGCTAAACAAACCCGACAATAATTCATCTGGCTGCCATGGAAGCTGATTGCAGTGCAGAAAGAAGGAGGTGACACTGTGATGGATTATAGACAATTTATAAATAACTGTTGGAAAAAGGAGGTTTATTTATCTCTAGAAAGAAAAAAAAGTGCAATCATGACCCAAAAAGAGGAATTGTTTTAACGCATTGTTCAATTTTGCCTGAAAAAGGTTCTTGGTGTTTGATCCAGATTTCATTGTCATTTTTGTAAAAGGACTAATTCTTCAAAAGACAAAAGTTACAACATATAAATAAATAAATGACTACAGCAATTTAAAAAAGGAGATAACTAGGTCAAATATCGTAAATTAYGTTAAGAACAATCTCATGCAACGTTCCTAATGCTCAGACTAGAGAAAGTGCAGACATTATTTAACAAAATTTCAGTAAAGATACTGCACAATGTGTAGAGCTTGGAGTTTATGTTAGTACTCACTCTCAGCTACTACCAYGACAAATTTTAGCCTMTTATCTGTAAAACTGTCTGAGTTCTAGTCATTTTTTAGTTGACTTAACTCTGTTAGTTATGGCTGCCATCTTGAATTGGATAACTCCAAAACTTTATCAGTTGAAGACGTACATCCAGTGACTGTGAGAGTTTAAAGATTAAAATCTTTTAAGTCTTTTATGAGATGTTTTGCTAACATGACAAATAAATGAACACATGCACACAAAAACAGRCCCTGACCTGTAAGAGKGGGACATTGGACAYGGRKGCCTCACCCACGTTTAATGACAKATGGTTTCTTTTCMCAAAATTGGYCTATTTTACTCCKCTCTCAAACAAATGTTCCTCTCTAACAATTATGAGAACATCTTCATCCCTGAAAGAGAGTCCTGGCCTGATGATGTTGCTCTTCTGTGCTGGGCCATCCTTTTSAACAGTGGCTGCTTTGTTTCAACAAAGAACGGTCCAGATGACCTACTCAATTATTTTTTTAGATTTTTCTACCATGGAATATTGATATGCATCAGGACGTAAAAACTGTTAAACTTGCTATGTTTTACTCTTTTCTTCTGTATTTTACCTCCATAAACCCAAACTTTTGYAWTGCATGCATTTTTGTCCACATAYGTGGCACCAGGTCCTRGGAGGGTAAACAAAAASRAGACATTTTTGTTGTGATTTGTTGGTTTCTGATTTATCTCTGGGACACTTTAGCCACTCTGCATCAAGAACTGCCTAAAACAAGTTTAATACATATTTTTTAAGTTAAATGCTTTAAATTGGCAACAAAAAGACTATCTTTGAACTAAACTCTTAGTCATAGTGTATGTATGAGAGATCAGATTTCTCTGCAAYATAAAGACAATGAAAAGTAATGAAAACATGTCATTTTCAGTTGTGCACATTTGAGAAAAGCCTTCCATGCTGTTGGAAACTGTGCTTCCAGCTGTTTGGCCTGATCAGCTCGTTCCATCAGCACTGATCTATATTTGCCTCYACTCTGGGTGACTCACACTGAGGAAGAGGAGGAGGAGGAGGAGAGACTCAAAGAGCAGAGGAAGATGGACAAAGGTTTGCAGCTTGGGGAGATACTCTAATTAAGTTCCAGCCTGGGTGGGCATGCACGATGTCTGATTCAGGCCCCTGTGATGGTCCTTGTTGTAAACGCTCCCTCTGCTGGACCCTGGCAGGGCCGAGGAGCCCTGTGGTCACATGAGAGGCCCGGCGGAGTCACAGCRAGCCAGGACGCTATTCTTAGACGAAGGAATGTACACAGCAGCCTCATGGCAATCTCCACAACACCTAACGGGAAAACTTTGTCAGTTCTATGACATTTTGCTTCTCCGATGCATGCCTGGATCATGCTTTTATTCTTTTTTCATTGTTTTAATTATTTTCCCACCAGCTGACCACACACTGTGGGTAATACTGAGTGTCTGAGGGCAGGAGGTAAGAATTTATTGGATCCAAAATAAGTTCAGCTGACAGAAATTACAGCTTTTAATTTTTCAGAGCGTTTGTGGTGTGTTTCAGCAGCAGATTTTTGCACATAAACCTTCAACTGCTTTCTTTTTCATTGTTGATATGAGGTTTTTTAGTGTTGCTTACATTTTCATTAGCAAGCTTATTTTTGTCTAAATGATAAATTCATAACAAAGATGATAGTTTCAATTTATAGTAATAAATTGCCTAAAAATGTGAATATTTGAATTAGTTTGTAGAATTACTCAAGTGTTCAAATGGCTTAGTTTAATTGAAACATTTTCATATGGTTTAGAAATGGTATTTATATTGAAAATCTGGCTCTCCAGCAGTAGTCTGGGCTAAAAACGCCTGCTGGGAGATGTCACTCTCAGCCGCTCGCATTTAATAATACTCAATAATAATTAGGTGTCCAAATATGTCAGGCAGGCCTGGCCCCTTAAGTGGGAGCGAATCAAGTGTTTTACTCAGAGATGTTGCTAATAGTCCAATGAAATTCATGCGGGATCATCCCCTGTCACCCCCTCTCCCGCCCCGCCTCCCCCAACARAGGAGAACATGAAGATGAAAGAAGAAAAACACGACATGTTTAAAATGGCAGCAGAGATTTGTGATGGAGAAATCGGTCCAGAGGGAGGGATTCAGAGTRACGAAGAGAAGAACTCTGTTAACCCTGCCAAGTGACGGGCGGCTCGATGACAGATGTGGCCCCGTGGTGGACGGGTGTATCCGGATCATTTAGAGAGGGTTTGAAATAGAAAATAGAAAGTCTGTGAATCATTTTAGGACAGCTGCAGTCAGTTATAAGAAACACTGGTTCTCAAGCTTTAGCAGATATAAATGCACATGGTGCTTTTGTCTACGCTGTCGTCTACCTCTTCCTAATAATTTCCCTCTCTTCCTTTTTTTCTGCAGGATGGCTGTCAGGCGACAGGATATTTTCTTTTTTAAAGACTCAGAGCTTCCCTGCCACCTGCTCGGTCAGCTCAACATCCTGCGGCAGGAGCGCATCCTGACTGACGTGCTGCTCTGCACCGAGCACCAGGAGATCCCCTGCCACAGGAACGTCCTGGTGTCCAGCAGCCCGTACTTCCGCGCCATGTTCTGCAACAACTTCCTGGAGAGCAGCCAGGCCCGCGTGAGCCTGAAGGGAATCTCTCCCAACGTGCTCGCCGGCATCGTGGACTATGTCTACACGGGCTGCATCACCATCACCATGGAGATCGTGCTCCCGCTCATGCAGGCGGCGTCCATGCTTCACTACGGAGGTCTCTTTGAGGCCTGCTCCATGTTCCTCCAGGACCAGTTGAGTCCTGAGAACTGCCTGAGCATGATCCGGCTCTCTGAGATCCTGCACTGTGAGAGTCTGAGAGACCGGGCRAAGGAGCTGGCCGTCCGGTGTTTCTCTGACGTCGCCGCCACCGAGGATTTCTGTGAGCTGTCTCTCCCCGAGCTCATGTGCTACCTGGAGGATGACCGTCTTTGTGCTGAAGAGGAGCAAGTGTTTGAAACCCTCCTGGCGTGGATCCACCATGACCCGTTCTCGCGGAGCGGCGCCATCCACGATCTCTTCAAGAAAGTGCGTCTGCGCTTCATCCATCCAACCTACCTCTTCCAGTTTATCGCCAACGACCCGTTGGTGCAGTCCTCCACCCTTTGCACGGAGATAATCGAGTCGGTGCGTCGCCTCATGCTCACAGCCAGCACAAAATGTAGCCGCGAACTGAAGCCCCTCTGGACCACGCCTAGACGTTACACTTGCAGAGAAACGCTGGTGGTTGTGGGAGGACGCAAAAACAATGAGCAGACGTCACGAGAAGCTCTGCTGTACGACGAAAGGACTCATCGTTGGCAGTGGTTGGCCAAGCTTCCTCTGCGCCTGTACAAAGCGGCGTACGTGTGCATTCACAGCATCCTGTACGTCCTTGGGGGACTCAGCCTCTGCATGGCTTCAGGTGACAGCTCAGTCAGTGCCACGGTTTACACGCTCTCCCTCAAAACCAACCAGTGGAGGACCGCCGAGCCCATGCTGGAGCCGCGATTCGCCCACCAAAGCGTGTCCTTTCTGCACTTCATCTTTGTTCTAGGAGGGATCGGGGTAGACAAGCACATCTCTCCATCAGTGGAGAGGTACAACAGCATGTTTAATCAGTGGGAGGCCATGGCGCCAATGCCCACAGCTGTGCTTCATCCAGCTGTTGCAGCCAGCGATCAAAGGATCTATGTTTTTGGAGGGGAGGACGCCATGCAAAACCCAGTGAGGCTCATTCAGGTAAAGACCATTCCCATGAGCGAGCAGGAAGTTTGAACCTAAAGATATGCATGCTGGTGAACTGTTGCATGAGTAAATTAACAAGTGGGATCTCAGATTGTCTGTTGATGTTTGTGTTGTGATGCAGGTGTATCACATTTCTCGCAACCTCTGGTCCAGGCYGGAGACGAGAACAGTGAAAAATGTTTGTGCTCCGGCTGCTGTCATAGAGGACAAGATCTACATCATAGGAGGTGGGAACACTCTATTATCTCCTGAGACTGTTTCAATAAAATCATACTACCAAAGGTTTAATGTTGTCTCAAGCAATTACAATTATTTTTCAGGTCATAGGTTTCACTCTTTTGTAAATTAATATTAAGACACTACTAAACRAAGTTGTGGTGTCAGAGTCCTTCTACAATGAGGAACCAAAATAAAGCCTAAATCCAGCTGTGCTTTGTGTTAAAGGGRCTTTATTTAGAACAGTACAAGGAAAAAAGTTGTGTTTTTCAAAGAATRTTTGCTTTCCAGGTTATACCCGAAGAATGATTGCATATGACACCAAAGCCAACAAGTTTGTGAAGTGTGAAAACCTGAAGGAGCGAAGGATGCACCACAGTGCTACTGTCATCAACAACAAGCTCTACGTCACCGGTGGACGCATCCTCAACGGCCATGATGTCATCGAGGACTCGGACTGTTTCGAGTGCTACGACCCAAAAACAGACGTTTGGACTTCGAAAGGTTCTCTGCCRTACAAGCTGTTTGACCACGGCTCTCTGCCACTCGTCTGTGTCTCCAACAGGCCCAACCCACCGTGACCCACAACTCGATCAGCCACTTTGGAGCCGAAGCTTCGGGGTGCGTTCTCCACCTCGTCTTTGCTTTGACATGTTGGTTTTCACCCACATCAGCAGAGAACCATTTCAGACTGAAGCTCAGTCTCTCAGCGGCATGTTTGCTCCCGCTGACCTTTGTTTGGATCAAACAGGAGCCTGTAGAGGTGTCAGCACTTTGGAATCTGAAGTGGGAATGTCACAGATAACGAGAGGTAGTTTTCAAAGCTCTCTGCACTGACGTCTGCCCTCGTTTGATGCCAGGTGTTGAAGCACTCATTTCCCAGACATTTACACRAAGCATATCACTCTGTATGGCAGCTCCAATTTTCTTGTCCTTTTTGTGATTAGTTACACATAAAGGGAGATATAWCTGAGCTCAGTTTGTATTGTAAAACTGATCATTTGCACTTCTTATAAATAGTTGTAAATAACATTCCTTCTGATCAGAGTGCACTCAGTGATGGGAAAAGTCATCACAGAGCATAAATGAGCTTCTACAGTGTTAATAAAAGTACCTGTCATCTGTCAGGTCTGATAAAATGCTGCGGAGAGCAACAGAGTTACTCTAACAGAACAAACTGGGCCAAAGGTATTCAGGTTTTAGGGTTTTATTTATGTTTTTGTGCAGAATTGTTTGAACAGTGTGTTCAGAAATCAAATAAACAAGTTAAATCAAAGCAGCTTGGTATAGGCAGTATAGGCAATTGCTRAGGGCACCGTCCATCTAGGGGGCGCTGTAGAATAATCACTGGTTGCTAGAGTTTTTTTTCTTTTGATGTAACTTGTTCTGTGGGTTTCTCAACTTGCTTTGTTCCTGCACGAGGATATTTTGTGATAAAAGTATCATATAGGAAGGATTTGTTCAAATTGGATGCCCAAATAATATGCAGAAACCCGATTAAGTTCACAGTTAAATGTTTGTTTTCAGTTCTAAAGATCAAAACCCTGGTCAAACCCCCTGGGGTTAGTTCCTCTTATGTCAACATTAGAATGCCGTAAATTATTGCTGGAGTGAGAGAYTTGTTGATTCTCTTACTTTTAAAGTAAATAACTAAAACCAATCRCAAAGTATAAGATATGTGACAATATCTAAAATAAAGTTAATCAAACAGAAAATATCTATCAGTTCCCTCTCTTGACATAACACAAATTATGTCAATATGATGCAGTCAAAACTACTGATGCTTAGTGTGTAGAAAACAAAATAAGGACAATGGAAGTTTTAGTTATAATCTCAGATAAAGTCTGGTTTTCAGTGYTCTACCTTCATAAAATACTGATTTTAAGTTGTTTTATTAATCCAAAGAGTTTAGTAAAATGCTCCTCACTGGCTGAAAAWTTTTGAGTAGATATTTTACAAAAYTTTCCAGGGAARTRTACCCCTGGTTCCCCCTAGAACTGCTTCTCTCCACAGCTGCGTGTTAACACGAACAGGTGTTCCTCATTGCTGCAGCAGATGTTGGCAGGTATGAGGTAGACTTCTGGTATTCTGTTTCAAATAAATTATATTAACTATTTTAACTGGAAAATCTGGTTTACAGAGATRAACAATATSAAAGACAAAACTGTTTAATTTGATGTATGAATGTATATACTGTAAATTGGCTGAGAGATTTAGAAAACTGCACAAGGGGCACCACCTAGGGCAMYAAATTGTCTAGGRCCAGCCCTGAGTTAAAGGTAGAACATTTCTTTAAGGAATGCATATTGCCCSCCRMCCTGYAAATGATGTTATGTGCATTAGTGACCTGCTTACTRCATACAGATGAGCAGATAATCTTCATCCTGCAGCATGAATTCAAAACCGTAACATTTCAATGACTATCTTTAACTGACGTTCTTTCATTCATCCTTTCCTAAAATGTACTATACTTTGTTATAAAACATCTAAATTCTGCTTGATATGATTCTTTTATRCCTACTGAGTCATTTTCTCCACACRTAAGAATGTTATTGATGCAGACACACCAACACATTTGCTCTCCACACACTTCCGCTAACGTGCATTATATTTAACTCGTGCGTGATGTTATGAGAATGCAGGGAATATGCTGCTTTGTGTTTCAGCCTGACTGACAGGACGACCTCTTGACCTAGCTGCATGTGTGCTTCTTTAAACGGGGGTGTCTGGTATGAGGAGCCCCCCACATGCAGAGGCTAAATATCCGGTTACCAGAGGCCTCCCTGAGGGAGTTTAAACGGGAGAATATCCAGGGATCCAATTTCCCTTTTTAATCTACGTCCATTAGTGTGGGACCTGAAAGCAGAAAGCAATGTATGGAGTTTCTGGTAACAGGCGATGACTAAACAAAATGTTATCAGGGGTTCACACTGTTTGGACTGATCAACCCTGAACATTTCGTTTGACACAGACTGGTTTGTGTGATTCCTTGTTGGACGTCAGGTGCTGGGATGAGTCACTCACAGCAGCGTTTAGGCTGAGCTGCTGCAGAACACACAGCCTGTTCGGGACATTTAATGACCGGGTGTTTGCTTCACTGCCTTTCAATAGAAACCAGTGTGTGAGGGTCACCCTTCAGGGAAGCTGTGACCACGCAGGTTATTTTCAGTGTCTGTTACTAGCTGAGCTAAGGATGGATTTTCATTTGCCTATTCTGTGTGTGGGGGACCAGATATGAACACAGAACACATATATAAACCTGTAACGTTTACTCTATGTATTGTTTGTAAGAAAATAATTTTCCATGAATTTTTAAGATTATATATTATTAAATTGATTGTTCTGAACTGTAAATGATGGGAAATATAGTTTGTTTAAAAAAAAACAATGTTTTGAAATTGTTCCACTATTTTTAGATGCTTTTTTTCAGATTTAACCTCACTAAAATGCTTTTTTTAAATAGATATTTAATTGATCTGTTGCCAATTTACCTACTTTTTACAAAATGCACTTCATTTTATCCAGTCCTATCTTTTTTAAGTGTTGCTGCCATTAAGTTCAAAATTGCCTTGTTTTTCCCTAAAAACTATACAAAAATGATTTTTACTGTTAGGCACATTCCACCAGGTGTTTGTTGTTACTTTAATTGCCAAATGCACCTTTTACCATTTTTATTGTTCCCACTTTAGTAAATGATTTCTGGCAATTATTTAYTTCATTTGTTGTTTTTAAAACCCATTAAATGATTTATTTTTAGGATTTTTTTWAAGTGTATGATTTGTTCAGGATAATATCCTTAATTTGCATCCTTATTTTTACTTAGTTCCCAATAAAAACTGGCAATTTGTTTAATAATTAAATGCTTGTTTAAAAAAACAGTATGTATTTGCCCCTGCTTAGAGGTTCAAATAGTGAGATTTCTAACTTTAGTCGATAAAATGTAAAGTGTTTAAATAAAAATCAATTAAATGGGACTGGATGCTGTAAACTAATAATTTACGACAGACTTTAACTTGTGCCTCTCTCGCCCTCTACTGTCTAAAAATAGTTTTACAAACACAATAAATCATCTCATTTAGATTTAAAAATATGTACAGTATATATA
>NW_013953706.1:0-1783 GCF_001266775.1 Austrofundulus limnaeus
CTTTTTTAGAGAGATGTTTTTCTGCTGCGAGCCTTCCAAAGACCCTTCAGTCTTTTTGTATTTGTCCTGCCATGACCTTTAACCTTTGACCTGCTAACAGAGGCCTGTACAGTCTGACGTGGAGCTCACGTCTCTGAGCACTGCACAGTCTGACCTTGGGGTGACTTTGCCGAGTCGTCCACTCCCAGAAAGACTTGTGAAAAATCTTTCTCTCTGTTGAAGAACGGACTGAATGGAAACACCCTTTAACCACCATCGAGCTGATGATGTCGTCTGTACGGCCTGTTTTTCCCTCCAGCAACAGTTTCCTCCACTTGAAGCTCTCTGCTATTAATACCTCTTATCAAACTGCATACTTTCCATTGGTAGCATTAAACCCTCTGTGTGCTCGTTCTGTTTATTCAAGCTTAGTCTTCTCTGTCCTTCATTTATTCACGTCTTTTCTGAGATGTTTTATTTTTAGTCCTGTTTTCAGGGTCTTTGGTTCGGANACACACACACACACACACACACACACACACACACACACACACACACACACACACACACACACACACACGTCTCCTTGTTGCTCTGTGATTAGTCAGCTTTGGTCTGTAACATAAAAAATGAAGCTGTCCCTCCCCCCCGTCTTCCATGTTTAACTGGCTGTCGGTACCAATGAGACGTGGGGGGGACKGGGAGKGGGGGTGATGCGTCACCGGCTGGCAGGGGCTCATTTGAACGGCTGTAGTCAGAGCTCAGAGGAAGCTGAGTGACATTTTCAGCTCTCCACACCCAGATCTCTGGAAAATTCCTTCAGTTTCCAGACGGCTGCAGACCAGGCTCTGAGACGCAAACGAAAGCAACACGACCTTTTTAACCTTGAGATCTGGGTTCGGCAGACTGCGTGAGGCCAAGTATCTCTCAGCTCGTGTCTCTGGGAGGACGAAAGAGGAAAAGKACCACAGATCAGGAGACGGTCCAGCTGCAGCAGACTCAGTTCTTCCACTTCTGAAGCGTCTTCCTGTTCGGCTGCCACCCTGGGAAAGGCAACGCTCCTCCGACCCCCCAGATTCCCCTTTTCCTCTTCATCACCTCCTTCATCCTCGTCGCTCTTTCCACCTGCGAGGAGCGTCTCGTCGTCCTGTTGGACGTCGGTTATCAGGAGGAAACGATTTGGTCTCCCTGGAGCCACAGTCATGCACATTAAATCCACCAAGTGGAACCGCTTCTGCTTGGTAGCCTCGGTGAACAACCTGGAAGTGTTTCACCGACGTGAGGCGCAGGTAACCAGTTTATGAATTACTTATTTATCTAGAGACAGGACGTCGAGTAAATATTCAGCTACAAAGATAAAGACCTTGTTCTGCTGATGGGACAAATGTGGCAAAATAAAAACTGCCACCAAGTCCAGTGAACACGGTTTATGTTTAAGTCTAATGTTAATTAAATGTGCTGCTGAAGTGAAATGATTGTCCTGCTTCTAAACTGTCTTAAGTAAWATTCTTTAAAGTTACTTTAATATTTCTGTGGTTCATTGTGATATCTGATAAAATTGGGAAATCATTTGTTCATAGTAATCCTATACCAGCAAAACTTACAGAAACATGAACATTTTTCTACTGCAAACTGACTTTCCTCCTAAGCTGCTTTAAAAGGCATCCCTGATTAGTTGTAACATTAGACTTTATTTGATAAACATTTATTTTAACTGTAAAATAAAGACCAAAAATACGCTGTTTAGTTTAGTAAATTTTAAAAAATATATTTTAACATGGATGGAGCCGTTTTAATTACACAC
>NW_013953706.1:3381-5027 GCF_001266775.1 Austrofundulus limnaeus
CTTCTATTGAGGAGGGGGAGTTCGTTCTTGAACTTGTGGACATGCAGTCATCACTGTCACTGCCTGAAGAGGATTAAGTTTTGGAGTAACATAAATGTTCACCAGTTCCCAAACCTTAAGAAAGTGGCTGTTACTGTGCTTAGTAATATATTATATAATAACAATAATAATCCACATGAACCCCGCTACTTGGTATCGGTATCGGTGAGTACCTAAACTGAAGTACTCATACTTGGGCTCAGTCTTGAAAAAACTGGTATCAGGACACCCCTATTTTAAACCTTAATAAAAAATCGATACAGGACTTTAGAATATCGATACAGTATCGGGAAATGAAATATCGCAATATTTCAGTGTATCGATATTTTTTACACCCCTATTAAATAATGCTTCAAAATACAACTTCAAAATCCAAAAACACTTTAGTCAAAATTACTGCACTCCATGCAGTCCTTTGAGATATGAATATTGCGCACGCTGATATTGCGATGATGATATTTCTGCGATATATTGTGGAATCAAAACCTGTGGAATAATTTCTTAGACAAGTTAGACCAAAGTAAATCTACATTTGTGTAGATTCTGTCATCCAGGACATGATGAATCCTAAAGGTTTGAAACAAAGCAATGTGATTTTTTTTAATTTTGTCACATAGAGATGTTTTACTATAACAAACAGAAGTATTGATCTTTTTACAATTACTAAAGCTGAAAGTCATTTTTTTGCCATGCATTGTGGTCTCGATACATTCACACCTACTTCTGGTTTGTTGAAAGACTCTCAGTCTAAGCAGGGTTCATGTCTACATGTTTCAGCTGCAGCATCACACGCTGATATTTTTCTTATCCCAATGGGAAATACCAACAAAGGTTTAATTGTTTATAAAATTCAGTAGAGAAGCAGGAAATTATGGTGAGTGGTTTTACACATTAGTAGCTGTAAAAGGGTTATTGATTGGAAYAACAAAACAAGAAGTCAGCATGGTGGTGGAAGWGTGATGATTTGAACTTTGGCACTCATTGGATCCACCATGACCTCCTCTGTAGACCAGAATCATCAGGTCGGTCAGGTTTCTGATTCCTCTCAGTTCTGATATTCTCCACCTTCTTCTTATCCTCCCTTTGTTTTTCTCTCCAGACCAACTTTGAGTCTCTGTTCCGTTCCTTCGACCCAGAGGTGCAGTTCCACTACTTCCGGTCTTTCCGGCGGGTTCGGATCAGCTTCAGTGATGCCCTGGCTGCTGCTGAGGCCAGACTCCGGCTGCACAAGACTGAATTTAATGGCAAAGAGATGAGACTCTACTTTGCTCAGGTAACATTAGTAACTGATTTTCTTCTGCGCCTTTAGTTCAGCTGACTTTTGTCTGCTGTTGATTCACATGACCTAGATCAGTGGTTCCCAAACTTTTTATCTTCTGWCCCACAAAAAATTCATGGCAAAAACTTGYGACCCCAAATATTACTGGTCTGAGTACATGAACTTCTTAAATAACCCTAAAAACACAGGCTTTTGGACAATCTAAACAGCTTGTACACAAATATAAATACTTATTTTTGTAATAATTATAGAGAAAATATTACATCAGCAATTATTTTATTACCCTTTAAATTAATTTCTGGAGATTATCCAAGGTGCTTCATGACCC
>NW_013953706.1:5407-13403 GCF_001266775.1 Austrofundulus limnaeus
GTCTTAATACTGCTCTATTGTTGTAATATTATGCAGTTTAGTGTCAATAATTGTTTTGGCAATGTGGCCTCTTTCTGCACACATACAAACCAACCCCTGCCACCACCTTCTGCCACAGTTACATTGGTCTAATGGTCTATGTCATGGACTTTCATGTGGGAGATTAGGGTTCAAAACCCGGCTAAAGCAACTTTAAGAAAAAATCTCTTCAAACTTCATATTGTCACACAACTACCTTAATTACAAACACTTGCTGACGTGACAGGCACAAGCTGGTATAGAAAACATATTTGAACTTGGTCAAAGTTCATTCTGTAAGTCCATTGCTGCAGGCAAAGCCATGCTGCAATGACRTGCTACATGGYAATKCACACTTGTTTTTACATCGTAAAAACCCATGTCTAGTTGTATTTGTCTTCCTCTGAGTTGTATTCATTGGACAAAGAATCTGTCAAGATTTGCTCACCCAAGAACTAAGTCACCATACAGCTGTGTCTCTGATCTGACATCTGTGGTCCTGTCCTCCAGTCTGTCCACATCGGAAGTCCTCGTCTGGAGCCTCCCAAACCAGACAAGCAGTTCCTCATCTCTCCTCCTGCCTCTCCTCCTGTCGGCTGGGAGCAGTCCAACGATGCTACGCCGGTCATCAACTACGACCTGCTGTGCGCCATCTCCAAACTAGGGCCAGGTACGGAACGACTCRCTCTCTCAACCTGAAGTTGTCTCAGCTGTTGTTTTATGTTTGTTTCAGTGATGGGAACCGCTAATAGAACAGTTAGTTTCCAGAACTCATAATCTGCTAAGTAAAAATATGACTTTAGCGCTGCATATGAAAAAAAATAAAAAAATAAAAAACAGCTAACCACTAAGACAACTGTCTTTGTCTGCGTCACACATCTTCATCTCAAAAAAATTGTGAACAATTTTCTCGTAAAATAGTTGGAGTTGTTCCGAGCATCTCAAATTGTAAATCTGTAAATCTACAACACTAAATCTGTCGAGAAAACATCTGAGGCTACAATCCTGAACGTCTAAAACTAAAAATCATGTCCAGATTTGCCTGTAATCATTTCAGAAGTCTGTCTCAGTTGATTAAATTATAAAGCGGTACGATGTGGGCGGAGCCTGTGGCAAGACCTAGAATRCAGTTTTCTGGCTGTGCACAAACAAAAGCTGTGATTTTCAAGTACTGGCTTTTGCACTACATGACATAGCTTGCTGSTCACAAACATCAGTTCAGTGAAACTTCGGGACAAAAATTAGCCATTTTTCTTGCAGTTTTGAGTTACCAACTATTCAACCATAAACATATTAGATAAGGAGTCTCCTACTTTTCTTGTTAGGAATTAAATCTGGTGGAGAGGTTATAACTAGGGGTGCAACGATACAGAAAATTCACAATTCGGTTCGATACTTTAGTCTCACGGTTCGATATTTTTTCGAAACAAAACAGAGAAATTTTCATGCCCCTTTTAACTTGTAATTTATTTATATTAATTATGAACATTTGTTTAACCTCAAAAGTACAGTTTTTAAATTAAATGTTGCTGAAACAGCAAGTTTCTCAGTGGATCTGCGCTCARAAATGCAGCCTAGGTGGAGTAGTCGAACACAGATCCACTGATCCTTCAACACAGAGCATCTTCAGAAGACATGTTGATAAAATTAATTTTAAAAATCTGTATTGTTCGATACAAGTGTGTATTGAACCTAAAGCACTGTTAGATACGGGTGCATGTATTGTTGCACCTCTAGTTAAAACGTTTAGAAACCTGAAATAAAAGCTGTGATTTTAACAAACTTCTCTGTGACCTTTCAGGAGAGAAGTACGAGCTGCACACGGCCACGCCCACCACACCCAGCGTGGTGGTCCACGTCTGTGAGGACGAGCACGGCGACAGCTCGGCGCCCGACGACAGTGACCAGGACGAGAAGCCCCGCCCCCTGCGGCAGAAGATCGTCCAGACTCGACGCCCCGACTACACGCCCGGAGCGGAGCAGTGAAACGGAGGAAGGACGAGGTGGCGCGTCGAGCCAACCTGAAGTTTTTGATCAGGAGAGATTCTGAGATGGAGGATTTTTGCGAAGCCGTCTGCGGACGCTGGGACGTCCTGTCGACGACAAGAACAGGAAGTGAAACACATGATGATGTATTCATGTCCTGTGGAAAAAAAAACACGTCATGTAAACTTCCTACAGGAAGAAAACGATAATATTTAGTGTTTGTGAGTTTGAGAGTAATATTAATGTAAATGTAAAAAGCTAACAGTTTAAATTGTTTTTGTCGGTCAGAAACGACGAACAGTGAAAGCATCGCATTCAGACAATTCGYTTCTTTATTTTCCTACATGACATGAATGCATCATTAGTCAGGTGACTCCTGTGTGAGCTGTCCTCGTGAAAAGTTTAGTACAATCAGGAGAACTTTTGAAAAGTGTCGATGTTAGACGTTATGACACAACTGTTACTGCTTAAGGTGCGACATATGCAGATATGTAGAAGCTGAGGAGCTTCATGCAAAACCGCCGACGCTTTGTCTCGTCGTCATGTCGACTGCTGTCACTAAAACATGGAGGGGCACGCACATCAAGTCCACCCACTTTCATTTCTAGGGTGTATTTCTTCGAGACTAAATAAAAAATGGTCTTGTTTTACCAGTTTCTAGTAATAGTTCAAATTGTGAATTTTTCTTTGGAATTATGGGAAGGAAGTGGAAAATCTATTATACCAAACATATTTTACTTGCGTTCCGTCTCCGCTGTGCAGGTCGCATCCGTGCATTTCAAGTCCAGTTTACACCACCTCCGCTCCGACAGACGTGCAGGAAGCAGATCGTGTGATAAATTCATTGATAAATGTGGAAGTCAGAGCAAAAAATAATTAATTCTGTGAAAGACGAACTCCAAACAGCTGAAAACAATGATATAAAGACTTTTAGTATCTATGTTGAAACTGTCTCTCTGTCGGCTTTCTGAAACTTCTGATTTCAAAATAAAATCCATGTGTATCGTGTGTGTACACATATGCTTCATACTACATGTTTCCATCTGCTTCTCAAACAGAACAATACATTCTGACAGCATTTGTGTAGAAATATATCCGTATATTTATTAATATAGCTGCAATTTCGACATTATTCCGCCTAATAGTGTCTTATTTTGAAAATACGGATGTTGTGTTTGTTTCTTTTCCTGTTGGTGCGACGTAATCTTTAAAAATTGACTCCGGCGCTGCTCCRTCGTCCGGCAAAAMTAGGATCTGTTCTAATTTTGACGGATCACCGTCCGCTCACCGCCGCYGTGCGCAGCCAGTGTAAACACTCTGATTGATTATAATGGGTGTGTGTTTGCTGCGGAGGTCGCAGCGCAGCGCAGCGGAGACGGAACACAAGTATGGGCATGGTTCTGCTAATCAGTCAATAACAAAACTCATTTTTCATTTAGCAAATTTGTTTTTCGCTAACTTTGAGAACTGTTAAAGACGGCAAAACATAATTTAGCAGAGGCTAATTCATCTAAGTTCACTAAGTAACAAGCTAACATCCACAGGTCTGTGTCAGTCCCACCAGTCTTCAGCTGGACGGAGACAAAGACGAGACAAACTGAGAGACAGTCGTCTTAGCAGTTAGCCAGTAGTTGTTAGTATTAGCTTCTGCTCATTCTTATTTGTTTAGCGTTAGCTTTAGCCAATTGTTTTCAATCTATATGTTGAGTCTGAAGTTATATATTTAGTTTGAGTTAGTCAAGAGTTCAGCAAATCAGCTAATAGCAGAACTTGTTTTTTACTTAGCAGATTAACATTTTTCACTAACTGTTAGCACAGTTACAGACTGACAGTCATAATAGTGGTTAGCGATTAGCTGTTGGTGTTCCGCTAATTTTTACATGTTTAATTGTTTTACATATTCAGTGTTACAGAAGCTATATTTGTATTTAACAAATTATGAGTAAACCAAGCTAACTTTTTGGTTAGTGATGCCCACCATTGGTCTTAGGCTAATAAGAAATTTGACCCAAAGTTCATAAAAATGACAAATAAAAGGATCTAATTTGCATTTGATGACATCACTGTGTCACAAAACAATCTGGAACAGTTTTATAGTTCTCTATTTTTGTTTATGTACCAAATTATTTACATCAAATAATCACAATATATTCAGTCTGAACAAAACTACATGTCCAGGTGTCGGTTCATATTTTTGCGACGTGGTTCCTCTCTTCACGGTACCGCAAAGAAATCTGGTTGTTTTTTTCAGATTAACCTAATATACACATTTTCCCCACCATGTTTAAAATCCCTGTTAAAATATAAACTTTTGTAAGAAAATTTGTATTCAATCAACTGAAGTCGAGATGATAAACACAGATGTTAAATAAAGTGATTTGTAGGAGGAATGAAACCATACAACACCAGAATCTGGAATCTGAGTGGAGGTTTATTGATGCTGTCTGCAAACAGAAAACCCACACTGGCCATGAAACCRGAAGTTTACGTTTTTATAGAGCTTCTTCAACGCCKTCGCTCGCCCCCTGCTGGCCTACGGCTKAGTAGCAGGCTTTCAGACACAATTCTCACCTAAATGTATTTCAAGCGTTTATGTGTTGAAAAAATGTTTCGGACATGTAACTAGACCTATTTCGATCAAGACATAATAGATTAAACACTGTCAATATTTCAAAAAGGAGAACTTAAGAATAAAGTGTTGTGCTTCTAAAACCAGTACTAACCCATCGAACACTAAATTTCTTCACTTTCATATAAATTCCAATTTTATTCCCATGAAAAATTTCCAAATCTCTGTCAGCAAGGTGGTGGAGGTGTACGGATGTGGGCTTGTTTTGTAACCATGAACAACTCTTAAAACCAAAGGATCTGGGTCTACAGGGTCTGGAGAGGCAGATCAGAGTGGTCTGGTTCCACCACTCTGATCTGCCCATCTACAGGATTTTGCTCCAGTTTGGCCCAAGAGAGCAATGATCCCAAACAGCAGCTGACCTGCAACAGAACATGGACTTTTTGATGGTACCTGTTGGTTTTTGGGTCACTTTGAGGTTAGTCTGGAGTGTTTTAGAACCTGGTAAAGACCAGATCATTCTTATTAAAGTGAAACTGTTGAATGCTCTGTCCCAGCATTTTTCAGCCATGCTAACGTTTGTTTTTATCCAGTAAAAAAAAAAGCCAAGAGGGACTTGTCTCTATAGTTGTATGTTAGTTACACAGTACTGTCAGTGACGTGTTTGAGCAGATATGTGTTAAAATCCATTTGAGTGACTTTAATTCAAGCACTGACTCAGGGCTCAGGTCGGGATGTTCTGCTCTGTCGTCTTCATATGATTGTTCTCTGTATCTCCTGTCCTCGTCTGTTGGAGTTYGACAACACAAAGCGATTCTTTGCACAGACATGAACTGTTGGTAGTGCCAGCCGACACAGCTTATGTAACCTTTTGTTTAAGCTTTTAAAGAATGTGTAACTTAGTGTCTCCTTTTAGCAGAACAAGCAGAAGATAAGTAATGATTTACTTGAGGGACATTTGCAAGTTTTAGCCATCTGCGAAGAGTTGATTGTTTCATTTCTACATGTTGTAAAATGTGATGGCTAACTGGAAACATTTTTCCATCATTACAATTATCCAGTGGTGGGCACAGCTAAACAATAAGTTAGCTTTGCTAACCCCTAATTTGCATTACAAACCATTAGTGGAAGCTAACGCTAACTGATAATCGCTATTTGTCACTGAAATGATCTTTTCTGACTAGATTACAAGGATCTGACTGGATGAAGATGACTATCACTCAAACTGCATCACACGTTTTATCTCCTTCCAGCAGGTGTGCAGGGGTTAGCTGTTTTTGTTTTCAACTTTGTTAGCAGAACTAAATTTAGTAGAAGCTTACTGGTCCACTAATGGCTTGCCAAGTTAGCAAAAAAAAAACAACTTATCTGCTAAATGAAATGTTTGCTTTGATATAAGTGGAACTGTGCACACCACTGCTGATGTCCACACTTGTTTGAGCTGCCTGGTTTGGTTTCTGGTTGAGTTTTCTGTCTTCAGGCTGACGGCACAACGTTAACCGTCTGAAATGTCCATGTTGTAACTTCAGCAGGTCACAGAAAGATCAGAGTGTTCTGCAACATTTTGTTTTTCTTGTACTAGTGATTTTATGTAAGGGGRAAAAGATCTACTGTAAGTAACTAACCGTTAAATAAATATTTGAACTTGTATTACAATGTTTGTCTGTTTTGTTATAACAGGTCAGCTCTTTTTTTTCTTTTTATAAGCCACTTCAGTAGAAAACAGAACTCAATACTAGTTTCTTCATGATCAGGGACTTTTTTTTTTTATAAAAGAGAAGAAATACTGTATAATAATAATAACTTGCTGAAACATACACACATATACTCATACATATATAGATATACGTACACATATATATACATACAAACATCAATACTTACATATACTGTATGTATATATACACCTTCAGTGACCGTCAGAAACCCCAGAATCTGAATACTAGTTCTTTCTTTAATCATTTACTCATTTTTATTTGTAACAATACACAACAAAAAACCATGCAATCAAAATAAAATGAAAGGCAGCAGAAGAATAAATCTTATCATATCTGCCCTTTTTTTAAACCCAAAATATGTTCAAAATAAAAGTAAATTACAACAAAAATCAAAACAACTGAAAACACACAAAATAAAGCTAAATTTAAAACACCAATTCAAAACAACAATTAGCATTAATTCACTTATGCTTCTCCATATTTCTTCAGAATACTAGATTTTATCGTTCTGTTTGAGTTGATGAAGCAGGGAGGTGGGACAGTCAGAACCTGCCCTGAGGCAGCAGCCACGTTCCTCCTCCGACGGCGGCGAGATGAGGCTGAGAGAACACAGGAAGTGGTCTCGTCCCAGGGAGTGCTGGAAACAGAGGGCTCGGCGAAGCTGGACCCCTTTGGCTTGGCGGAGCAGGTACCCTTTGGCTCAGTAGAGGACAGCGTGGAGGTCTCAGCTGAAGACGACGTGAAGGTCTCAGCCAAAAAGGACGTGGAGGTCTCAGCCGAAGACGACTGAAGGTCTCAGCCAAAAAGGACGTGGGGGTCTCAGCCGAAGACTACTGAAGGTCTCAGCCGAAGACTACTGAAGGTCTCAGCCGAAGACTACTGAAGGTCTCAGCCGAAAAGGACGTGGAGGTCTCAGCCGAAAAGGACGTGGAGGTCTCAGCCAAAAAGGGCACGAAGGTCTCAGCCGAAAAGGACGTGGGGGTCTCAGCCGAAGACTACTGAAGGTCTCAGCCAAAAAGGACGTGGAGGTCTCAGCCGAAGACGACTGAAGGTGTCAGCCGAAAAGGAGGTGGAGGTCTCAGCCGAAGACGACTGAAGGTCTCAGCCGAAGACGACTGAAGGTCTCAGCCGAAGAAGACTGAAGGTCTCAGCCGAAAAGGATGTGGAGGTCTCAGCCGAAGACGACTGAAGGTCTCAGCCGAAAAGGACGTGAAGGTCTCAGCCGAAGAAGACTGAAGGTCTCAGCCGAAAAGGATGTGAAGGTCTCAGCCGAAGAAGACTGAAGGTCTCAGCAGAAAAGGACGCGGAGGTCTCAGCCRAAAAGGGCGCGAAGGTCTCAGCCGAAAAGGATGTGGAGTTCTCAGCCGAAGACGGCTGAAGGTCTCAGCCGAAAAGGGCATGAAGGTCTCAGCCGAAAAGGGCGTGAAGGTCTCAGCCGAAAAGGGCGTGAAGGTCTCAGCCGAAAAGGGCGTGAAGGTCTCAGCCGAAGAAGACTGAAGGTCTCAGCCGAAAAGGACGCGGAGGCCTCAGCCGAAAAGGGCGCGAAGATCTCAGCTGAAAAGGATGTGGAGTTCTCAGCCGAAGACGGCTGAAGGTCTCAGCCGAAAAGGATGTGGTGGTCTCAGCCGAATACGACTGAAGGTCTCAGCCGAAAAGGACGTGGAGGTCTCAGCCGAAGACGACTGAAGGTCTCAGCCGAAAAGGA
>NW_013953706.1:15208-16696 GCF_001266775.1 Austrofundulus limnaeus
GATTCTTCAATGCCCGAGTTCGCCCCCTACTGACCTACGGCTGAATCACAGGCATTCAGACAAAAATCTCATCTTCTGTTATTATAACGTTTTAATTATGTGTTGTTATAATTCGGACATGTAACTAATCTATATTAATCAAAACATAATAGATCAAACTTTATAAAATATTATAAAAAGGAAACCCTAATAATCTAGTGTTGTTTCTAACATCAGTACTAATCTGTAATAAATATAAATTTCTTCATTAGGATAAAAATTTTAGTGAAATCATCTTGAACTACACTCCATACCAGTAGGTGGCGGTAATGCACACCTTCAGTTTATCGCCAACCGCCATAAACACCACAAGAAGAAGAAGGAAGAAGAAGCGGTAATTTTGTATGTGGTGTGGAGCCTCAGTGTCAGTCATTTCTCTTTTGTTTCAGAGAGTTTTACTTTGTTTTCAGAGTCAGTTATGGCCCAGCAGACCGGCTACTCCCCCAGCTTCAAGCTGCCAGCAGACATCATGAGAATGAGGCGGAAACGAGCTGGAAGCGACTCGTCCGGAGCTTTAYCCGCTAAAGACCCGAGTCCCGGTGGATCCGCGGCCGCCACGAGACCCTTCTCCCCGGGCCCGCTTTTTAAAGAGCAGAACCGCCGCAGGGCGGGGATCAAACGCCGSAACCCGTTCGCGACCATCGAGAACACCTACAGCCCGCGGAAGAAGCTTTTTGTTTACGACGAGGTGGAGGGCGGGAACGTCGGTCCTGTCCGGACAGAAAAGGACGGAAATGAGGACAAAACAACAACGAGTGTGGACTGTTCGGCTTGTACTGACCGCCTGATGGAGGTG
The DNA here is from genome assembly GCF_001266775.1 of Austrofundulus limnaeus. Lineage (NCBI taxonomy): Eukaryota > Metazoa > Chordata > Actinopteri > Cyprinodontiformes > Rivulidae > Austrofundulus > Austrofundulus limnaeus. Next base: position 16,044 of record NW_013953706.1, read on the forward strand.
AGGCTTTTATTTTAAGGTTAAAGCTTTATTTAGTCGTTAATACAGAACAAAACGGTATATTATGTATGGCAAGCTGTTATGATCAATAATTGGACGTATTTACGCCTTGTTCTGACACTGTTCCAGTCAGTAGAACATATGTGGAAATGAGGAAGTGAACTGGAACAGACGGCGCAAAACACAGAATGGTATGGCAAGCCGTTGTGATATAAAATCGTCTTGCACACATTTATATTCCAGATACCTGAAATAGGTTTATGAGTAGAAATAAGATATCTGATTATATTATGACCTTTACCTAAATGAGAAATCTCTGATTTCATTCTGACTAGATGCAAGTTATCGATTAGGAAGTAAAGTTTAAAGACACAGTGTGTAGTAGGGTTGGGTATAACCGTATCGTGTGCAATTAATCGTCAGAAAAACATTAATCGATTACTTTTTGGCACTTGATGATTAATACGATTAATGTCAGCAGGCAGACTGACTGCGGATTACTCTGGTCAGTCTGCTTGTTGCTCCTCTCCGCTTCAAATAGGACGAACATTAAAAATAAAGTTCTGTAATTTATTTATCTATCAACACAATTTAAAATTTGATGTATATCCTGAAATATGTAATTTTCACACAATTTTGAATTTTTTTTTACAAAG
>NW_013953706.1:23080-25711 GCF_001266775.1 Austrofundulus limnaeus
AAAGAAAAGTAACGATTTAAAAATACTTGGTAAAATTACAAATCCTCAAAAAATTACTTAAGTACTGTAACAAAGTAAATGTACTTTGTTACTATAAAGCTCTGGTTTTAAATGACAAACCAGAGCTCGTTGATAGAGGAGAATCAAAAAATGTCTGAAACTGAAAATGATGATGGAGACAACAGCGCTGCTGCATGGAAGGAGAACCTCAGCTTTAGCCTGTTGGCTTTACTGTTGGCTCCCGAGCTAATTTACTAAACATCACGTTCGATTGTTTCAGCTCATACATGGTGCAGAATCACATAGAAACCTTTTAGCCTTTGTCTCAACAGCAACCTCCATCATCATCATCATCATACCCAGGATGCATTGCATCAGTGACAAAGTGACGATGTGTTTAAAGGGGACGTATTATGTAAAATTCACTTTTTAAAGTTTTTTTTACTCAACTTTGGGTATGTGCTTCTTAAGACCAAAAAAATGCACCCAGGAGCATATTTACTGTAAGTAAATGAATTATTAATGAAAATAATGACAAGTTTTATACTTCCATCATTTTGTGATGTCACAAGCCGTACGACAACCCACCAGAACCTGTGTTCAGCCCCTTACCTAGCAACCCCCGGGTGAGGCTCCTCCTCCTCAGTATAAAAAGCCGTCAAGGTTGTTGTTGTGTAATGTGCAGCTTATATCACAACAAGCCTCCAATAGGGCAATGGGTAGAGTGTTGGACCAGAGAGTGGGAGACCAGGGTTCGAGACCGGCACGGATACAATTTAATTATTTATTTTCATTCGTTATGAACACGTTTTCTCATGTCCCTCTATTGTTTAGCTTATTAAAGCCTTGTTAAAGCCTATTTGTTTGAGTTTCTGAGGTATTTTGACCGCTGCTGCTCCCTGCTCTGGTAACAGCATGCAGAGTGAGCGCAGAGCAGAGGAGGGGGAGGAAAAAAAGAAGCTGACCACGACTCTGCCTCTGGGTCTCATAGGGTTGTACAACGGAGCTTCTGCTATTATTAGCCATGCTAATGTAAACGCTGGCGTTGGAGGGCGGAGTCAACAGATTTTTGGAGGGCGTTACCAACAGAGCTCATTAACATAAACAGCTCTTCTGAACAGAAGTCAGAGCAGGCAGAACTAGAAAATGGGAAATTTTATTATCTGAGAATTATTTTGWGCATTAAATTGAATGAACATGGTCTGGATAGCCCACAGACATACCATAAACATTTCTAGGACCCATAATTGGTCTCCTTTAAGTGAAAATGATAATAAACATTTACAGTTTATTAGGTGTTAAYGATTTGTCACACGTGTCACAAGCTGTGGTCGAAGCGTGTTAAAGCTGACATGTGACAGCTGTTAAACTGTTTCCTCTCAGGTCGGTCAGTCTGTCGTCTCTCTTCAGCCTCCTAAAGTCAGGCCTGTGTCCGTACTTCTACATCTGCTCCTATCAGGTACGGCTGATGTTTACCTGAACACCTCACAGTCACTCCTCCTGTCAGCTGAACTTTAGCTGTGCTTCAGTTCACAGTGCTGTTCAGGGCAGCGGGTCTGGGCGGGTCGGGTCACATCACGGCGTTAGTTTCTCCCACAACTCGAGGTCTCAGAGAGGCCATGAGGACTGAGGGTAAGGCTTCTGAGTGGTCTCATTCCAAACACGTGTTGTTGTCTTCACTGGCTCTGCTCGTGTGCAGGTGTGGAGTTCTGCCTCCCTCTGCTGGAGAGTCGCAGGAAGAGCAGGGAGCAGCTGGGAGCTGAAGAACAGGAGGAGGAGGAAGAAACAACGTAAGCTTTTTATTTGGCTGCCACGTGTCTGAATGTGCTGCTTTAAGCTTCTCACAGGTGACATGTTTAMATGTAGATGGTGTGATGAGGAAGACGAGGAGGACAGTGGAGATAAAGGGGACAGCTTCTCGTGGCTGAAGGAGATGGGACTTCAGGACAAAATCAGGAAACCAGACGGCATCAGCATACAGCTGTATCCTAATCTAATCCCACTTCATTCTGTCAGAACACAGAAACACAACGATTTAAAGATCCTTGACTGRGTTTGTCAGGCAGAAGGAGGCTCAGACCACGTCTGTGGACCACAAACCAGAGTCTGTGGTGTGTGTGGAGGGAGCACACACCTTCAACCTGGTCAACTTCCTCATCAGCTGCAAGAGCCTGGTGGCTGCTGCAGGCTCCCAGACTGGTTTACCACCAACACTGCTGGCTCCCACTGCCTTCAGAGGGGCCACCATGAACACACTGAAGGTACGACTAACACATCACAATCAGCAGAAACAACTACACAACATGCAGAGAATATATAACACAAACAACTGCACAACATGCAGAGATTGTATAACACAAACAACTACAACTACACAACATGTATAGATTATATAACACAAACAACTACAAAACATGCAGAAATTATATAACACAAACAACTACAACTACACAACATGTATAGATTATATAACACAAACAACTACACAACATGCAGAAATTATATAACACAAACAACTACAACTACACAACATGTATAGATTATATAACACAAACAACTACACAACATGCAGAAATTATATAACACAAACAACTACAACTACACAACATGTATAGATTATATAACACAAAC
>NW_013953706.1:32602-34219 GCF_001266775.1 Austrofundulus limnaeus
CTACTGACCTACGGCTGAATCACAGGCATTCAGACAAAATCCTCAGCTACTGTTATCACACTGGTTGATTATGTTGTTATAGATATTTCGGACATGTAACTAATCTATATCAATCAAAACATAATAGATTAAACACTGTCAACATTACAAAAAGGAAAACCTAAGAATATAGTGTTGTGCTTTTAACATCGGTACTAACCTATAATAACTTTAAATTTCTTCATCGTTATCATGAAAAAGCGGGCGTCAACGAAAATATTTAATCACCGTTAACAAAAACAGCATTGTTTAGTGCTTTAGGGCTTTTACTAATTTCTGAATTTATTAGTAGATTAGCACTTGCTAAATTTATAAGCACTAATTAGGGCTGTGCGGTATATGCGGTGGACGGTAGAAACGGTATGAAGTTGGCCTACAGTTGAAATTTACCCTCTACGTCCTGTCGTCAGTTACATCATCACACCTGTGCAGAGACAACTGAGCAGGAGGAGTTTGAAATATAATGAATAAATATAGTGTTTAAAAACACGTATGGAGAGAATAAATCCTCAACATTTCCCCTCCCGCTGCACGTCAACCGTAGTTTTTTCACACCCAAGTTGTTGGAGAAAAAACTTGTTTTTTTATGTATTGTTACCCACAGAGATGATAAAAAAAGATGTGGACGTTTGTTCAGTCATAAATCCATCTTACTAATATAACAGTTCTGCTCTGAGAGCAGCAGAGGGTCAGTTCAACAGGCAGAAGCTCATTGTATGGCAGGCAGACATTACATTTATTTGGCTTCACCACACTTAGTCCTAGTCATAAAACAATTTCAGATAACTGGAATACTGTATATGCGCAGCTTAAGCCCCTTAAGGTCCTGACACACTATAAAATTTTAGGCAACAATTAATTTTTTATGTCTAAATGACTAATTTTATCTGAAGTACTGGTTATAACGTCCACTTTATTTTGATATTGTTGAAAATTTGACAAATCTTTGTGTTTGTTATTGAAACAGTTTTGCAATAGATAAAACATTCTTTTGTACTTCTGTTATGTTCATTTGCACCACAGTAAAAATGCTGGGTTTGAATATGATTGCAGTTTTCTGCAAAATAAATGCTCTAAAAATTACATTATCTTTGCTTTTTATGATATTTCTCTACTGTGATAAATACAGTAACCATGAAGGGATTCATTTTATACCGTGATATGAATATGAGGTCATACCGCCCAGCCCTACATAATTGAGTTCTTTAACTATTATTGATCAACATTATTGTCAACAGCTGACGGTGAAAACTGTCAGACGTGTTGTTCATATGTGAGTCACTTCTCCACTAGATCAGTGGTTTTCAAACTTTTTGCTTCCAGCCCACAAAATAATAGTTGCAGACACTCATGACCCCATTTATTACTTGTTTACGTAGCAAACTTTGCTAATACCGTATTTTTCGGACTATAAGCCGCACCCGCCATTTAAAAAAACCTGCGAACATTAACAAATAAGCCACATCGGACTATAAGCCGCACCCGCCATTTAAAAAAACCTGCGAACATTAACAAATAAGCCACATCGGACTATAAGCCGCACCCCCAACATAAAAAAACAGTACACCCAAATTTGTC
>NW_013953706.1:44761-46724 GCF_001266775.1 Austrofundulus limnaeus
TATCAAAAGTATGTCTATGTAATATTAGAATTTTCTGAGACAATGAATTTTGTTTTTCTTTTTTTTTTTCAGTAAGAGGTTTGTTGTCATGATATGTATCGTGTCGCCAAATTCTTATCAATACACAGCCTATTCACAATCTGCCTCTGTCCTTTCTCCACTCCAGGCCCCATCCTGCCCTCCTCTCTTCACGCCATCACAACCCTCCTTCGGCCGGCGCAGAAAGGAAACTTCACAGCTGCGCTCTACACACACTCCCCTACAGCTGTGCTGAACGTACACACCAGCAARCAACAGGTCATTCAACACAGTGTTTATTAAATCGAAGGATTAAAGTCGGGATTTCCACCAGAGAACTTTAACAATGACGATCRAAACAGTTCACGTCAAAAAGAGGACCATCAGCCTAACGACTGTTGGCTCCTGGTCGTTCACAGAGGGACAGAAGAGTAACAGAAGCCATTAAAACCCTCCGTCTTTAAACAGGTGAAGACCTCTGGGTCCAGTTGTCCCCCTCTTACAACAATAGGAACAATCAGGACACTAACGATCTATTGTTAGACCAATGGTCCTCTTTTACATGTGAACAACCAGGTTTGTTTGTCCAACATGTGAGTTTACCATTTAGCAGTGGTGGGCACAGCTAAGTAAAAAGTTTAACTTCTCTAAAGCATAATCTCAACTAAAAACATAGCTTTGCTAACACTAAACATGTAAACACTTTAATGTAGGCTAACACTAAACAGCTAAACAAATGTCTCTCAGTCTGTCTCATGTCTTCATCTCCTTCCAGCTGCAGACTGGTGGGACTGACACAAACCTGTTAGCTTGTTAGTTAGCTGTTAGCAGACTTAAAGTTGACAGAAACTAATGTAGCAGAAGCTGATTGGTTCGCTAACAGTTTTTAACGTTGGTGAATAAGTTAATCCTGTCAGTGAAAAATCAGTTCTGCTGTTATGTGATGAGTGGAACCTGCCCACCACTGTTACTCAGTGTAATAAAATGAAACTTTAGTACCCACTTACGTCTAAAAGGGTTCAAGGCAACTAGTCATAATTTAGCAGACAAGTTTTTTCACTGAATAAGCATCAAGTTGGACAGTTGTAAACTGTTCTGTACACTAAACTGAGCCTGGTTCTGTCTCTTTACAGAGTGGCTGTGGGTCAGCTGACCTGAGTGGTTCTGGTCTACTTCCTGCTTCCGTCCGTCAGCTGGAACAGCCCTCCACCTTGGGCAAGACCGCCCTGATGGATATTAACATGAAAAACTACAGCTACACCTGGAAGAGCTAATGAAAGCTTTACCTGAACTCGCAGAGCTTTGAAGAMACTCTGGAATGGCAGCTTTTATTTTGGAGAGGTAGTGACCTCAGTGTTTTAGCTGTTTTATCTGAAGGTCTCCTGGTTTATTACACTTATCCTGAGTTTGAAATGCTTTGTTTGGCCCTCCATTATCTCTTTTTATTTATTTTTTATTGCAAAGTTAGATATTCTTTGCATATAAGAACTCTGAATGAATGGACACATTTTAGATGGAAAAACTTTAAYGAGTAAATTCTTTTTTAAATGCAATAAAAACCCACCAAGAGTTCAAACTCCCTGTGCTGTTCCTGTCAACGTCTATAAAATGTTTATAACATTTAGTGTCAAAATCAGCCTTTAAAGAGAGAACATCCCAGAAAATCTAAAATATATATATATATAAATAAAAGTTAGAACAAGCAGTCTCTTGAGGGAGTAAATTCAGAGTACCTGTGTGTCAGTTTTATGATAGTTTCAACTGTAATCACTCTGGAGCTTCWTCTTTCCTCACTGGAAATGGCCAATTGTGGCACCAAAGGAGATTTTTGACAGCCGTCCTGAGAAGATCTTTGTGCATTATGACTGCACGTCCTGTGTCCTGTGTACCCGTAGACATTTGTCGCCACCCTTTTGGTTTTTACAGGTAACTACATATATGTATT
>NW_013953706.1:48051-52322 GCF_001266775.1 Austrofundulus limnaeus
CTACACCACTGTGTAAAAATATATAATTTTAGCATAGATAGGTTTGAAAAATGAAGTATATTCTCTTAGCATATGCTAGCATTATAGGCAAGACGAACTAAAAAGTTCACAAGTTAAACTGGGTACTCATGAACCGTAATGTCACATTCTTTATAATTTTACCAATTATTAGGAAAACACTGGGCTCTTGTTAAATTTTGTTTTTAATCCGAAATTGATGCAGTATTGCTTCTCAATTTGGCAACACATTCTGACCTCTACCATAGATYACACAGAGGCCAACCATCTGACTGTTTCTGTGCCTCACAAGTTGAGACCACGTCACCAAAAACACACGAGCATCACCAAGGGGGGAGATCTTGAAGTACAGCCAATGATGGAGGCGTACACAAGAACGTTTTTTTTACCAAACGTTTAATTGAAGAAAAGAAGTCAAACATTGAATTTACAGTAGCACTAACATTTAATTTATCGTTATTTCCATTTAAATTTTTGCTTTAGAGCCTAATTTTTCTAAACTTCTCCAACACAAAAGCAGAGCCTCGGCAGCATGAGAGGAAAACAAGAGAACCGGTGTGAAGGGATGATCAACACACTCAAGCCTTTACAGTTTTTGGCATAAACAGATCTATTTACAATATCAACAACAAAAAACATTTACCAAAAAGATTTCAGTGAGATCTGACYACTGCTGTTGCATGCATGTCACCAGAACAGAGCATCATATTATGCTGTTTTTAGTCCATTTAGATGCTTCATTCTAGAAGAGGTCCTTCCAGGAGTTCTGGGCTTGTTGAGTCCAATAAATGTTTTCAGTTTCCTGTTTCTATGACAAGTGACCAGTTCTAACCAAAGTCTCCGACCTGGTTACTGTTGGACTGAGAATACATGACCGGAAAATTTATGATTTAAGAAAAATAACAATAATTAAATATTCATAAGGAGCAGTTTCACTTTAAAATTACCTGTGGAAATTGTTCTTAAAATTGTAAGTAATTAATGTGTGCAAATTCCTTTCAACTCACTATTTTTACCTGCATAGAGACGACGTGCCTTAGACTTTGTTGGTTCACAATAAAACCACRTTGAAAGAAAAAAGAAGATGCATTATTAGGGCAGAGAAAAAAACGTAATAAAAATGTTAAAAAGTAGAAATGTATTATTTGACCATGGTCTAGCAAACATGAATGTGCACTTCATTGTTTGCAATTTTATTATATGTTGCAAAAATCAATCCTGAAATTATTCGATTTTTTCTCTAAACTGTGCCCCAAAATGACCAAGTGAAAACAGTTTATACAACTTTGTATATTTATTTTAAAAGTAAACCTAAATATTGCATTTATACAAGAATTCAAAATCCATTAACAAACAATGTTGCATGGACTGATAAGCTAACGGCTAGTTTGAATGGAAAATACTAAAAGAAATTGTTGTCTTAAAACAACTTCAATCTCAAAAATACTGGACAGCTAAACTTGTGGCAAGTTTGAGCAGGAAAATATTGAAGGAATGTTGTTTTAAAACAATGTTGGACTGGGCCTAAATGTGAACAGTTTGATGTGTAACAGCTAGTTTGAGTGGGAAAATACGACAGGAGATTGTTGTCTGAAAATATTTCAATTTCAAAAATGTTGGACTGGGCTTTAATCTGAATCGATTGATAATCCAATGGCTAGTTTGAGCGTGAAATTGCTAAAATAAATTGTTTTAATTTAAAAACAACTTCATCTCAAAAATAGGGCCTAAATCTGAGCAGAATGATAGGCTAACAGCTAGTTTGAGCGGGAAAATACTAAGAGCCTGCTGTATAACTCAATCTTTAAAATATTGGACTGGTTCTAAATATTATTGGATTAATATGCTAATGGCTAGTTTGATCGGTTAAATACTAAATAAATTGTTTTAATTTAAAAACAACTTAGTCTCAAAAATACTTGATGGGGCCTAAATCTGAATAGATTGAAATGCTAATGGCTAGTCTGAGCGGGAAAATACTGAGATTGTCGCATAATTCAGTCTGAAAAATACTGGACTGGTCCTAAAATGATTGGCTTCATTTGCTAGTTTGAGYGGGAAAATACTAGGAGATTGTCTTAAAACAGCTTCAATTTCAAAAATATTAGATCATGTCCAAATATGAACAGATCTTTACAGTAGTTTGAATGTGAATATACTAAAAAAACATTGTTGTCTTGAAACAACTCAGTCTAAAAAAAATTAGAGATAATGTTATGTTATCTAACTGCTGAAAATAACCACACAACTCTGTTTTAAAARATATTTAATGATAAACTAATGGTGATTTAAATATTTATAAAATAGCAGTCTTGTGAACTGCTATGAAGGTTTATATCGGCATTGTTTCTTGAGTTGAACAGAAATATCTATTGTTTTAGCAACATGCAAACATGCAAGTATTTGAGTCACCATTGATTTAGGGTTGATCTGTCTCATGATCTAAAAAAACTAAAGGTTAATAAACATCAAGTTTGACTAAATTGATAAAACAGGAACAAAAGACCCAACATTGCTGATATGGGGGATTAAACCCTAAACAGTTGCATTTTAAACACATCTCCAGTCCTGCTAAAGCTAACAAGCTGCTTCAGTGGTGTTGAAGGACAACAGTTGGACTCATTGAAATTTCTGTTGAGTAAACATGTATTAGTGGGCCATGCTTGTCTGAAACCACAGACTTAAGAACAATATGGAATAAATGAAACAAACATTCATCTAATCATGTGGTATAAAGATGCAAAACATTTAYTTTAAATTACTTTTAAGGAGGAGGACTTTCAAACCCTGGTCAGTTTACATAATCACATAAATACTGTATATAAGGGGTTTAATGGTACACTTCAGTCATAGATTGGTTTGATCTTTGGCGTTAGGGCAAAAGGCTAAATGCTAAATGAGATTTAGTGTCATTTTAATCCGCCCAAAAAAGACAAATATCCTAAACTAACAGGGAGGCTGTAAAACAGCAGGTTATGTGTGAACAGTTGAGATTTCTTAGCTGGTAGTTGAGGTTTTAATCCACAAAAAGTTGTATTGTACAGTTTTATTTGTTCATCTTAAAACTGTAAACAGTGTTTTACAGAACACCTGTTAAACAAAAGGTTTGTTTTTTGCTAATTTGACCTAAACTTGACGTCTCTCAATGTTAAAATGTAAAAAAAATAAAATTAGATTTGGGACTGCAAGGCTTTTCTGTGCTCATTTAAAACATTCAACGTTTCATCAGAACTAACTATTCTTGATTTGCTTTGCTGTTGAGAGATTTAAAACGCGTCTTCCTCTATGACTTTATGGTTGATGAACACAGTTAAAAACAAAACAGAAAAACAAGCTTCTTCTAGGGTTGCCAAAGTACCTTTTTAAAAAGAAGCACTTGTCCTGTATTTGAATCTAAAAAGATGTGTTCCTTAACAAACCAATAAGAAACACACATTGTTTAAAAAAAGCCTATTTAAATAAATTAATAATCAATTAAGTGTAACGCTCATTGTCTTTCTAGGATGCAGGGGCCATAATGGAGTCAATAAGCACCTGTATTGTCTGGTATAAAGGAGAACCTATCAGTGTGTGAAGAAAATAAACTYTTCAGAGAAACAGAATTCATGTAAAGCATTAATTACATGTTCATCAACTGGCTTTGACAACAGTTGATGAAAATTGGGCAACATCTAGTGGTCAGTCTGTAGCACAGCAAAATAAAAAAATAAAAAAATGGAGCAACTATGAAAGTTATGTGAAAACATGCCATTTTAAATTTATAGCTCAAAACTAAACGATATGTTGGTGATCACAGCTCCCACCACACMAAATTTCAGMTTAACATGTTTAAAAATARCTGAGTTATAGTMATTTGAATTTAGATTCGGTKGCCATTTTGGATTTTAAAATTTGTATTCAGGACCTGTTAGGTATTAGCGGTTATTTTAGATTAGGATTATGACTGGCATGTGCTTGGGATCATTCTTAGCTACCCCACAACACATTTCAGCTCAGTAAGTTTTAAAATGGCTGAATGATGGTCATTCAAAGTTAGCTGTGGTGACCACCTTAAACTTTAAAGAGTAACTTACCCCAAAATTAACTTTTTTTAGCTGATAAATTGTCTAGAATGTGTCTAAAATGTTATATAGTACTGTTTCTGTGCTAATTTTGATGTTTTTGTGCGTATTTGTTCAAATCTGTAATATTTGGTCTATAACTGTAATATTCCTCTGACCATGTCCATCCCTTTATGACCACAGTGTATCATC
>NW_013953706.1:53347-74983 GCF_001266775.1 Austrofundulus limnaeus
GGGGGGGGGGGTAAGATACACTTTAAGTTGCATTTTGAATGTAGTAAAGATTGTCGTCACTACTATTAGACTAAATTTATAGCTTTATCTAAAAGTAGCTGAATTATAGCTCTTTGTACAATTAGGATTAGCACTTGAAATTGTGACTAAAATTCAGCATGTTTTCTGAATCATTCTCAAACTAAATTTCAGCTCAATATTTCTTAAAACAGCTGCGTTAAAACCATTTGAAACCATTTTGTAGTTCCATTTATTTGTACATTCTCTCCTATAAACACAGTCTAGCTCCACTGGAATGGAATATGAAACTGTCTAGATGCACAAAGATTTTATATTTACTTACATGCTGATTTTTAAAAGTATAATAATTTAGTTTAAGCTACTTCTATGTAATAAGAAGGATTTTGACTTTCTTTAAAGTGACTTTTTAACAAAATTGATGTATTAGTTACCTTCTAAAATCCAATAGAAATACTTCTCCCAACATTTGTTACAGAACTGCAACATTTATTATCAATGACTAATAAATACTTTGTCTTCTTCATATGACTTTGTTTTGTGAAAACTGCTGCATACTGCCAACCCGCTAATATTGGAACTAGCTTCTCGTTTTAGCAGATTAGTTATTCTGCTAGCTTCAGGAACTGTTAGCTTCCAAGAAATTGACTTCTGATCATTTTAAATCCACTAACGAGTCACAAAATGTAAAAATTTCTATTTTTATGTTGTTTATCCCAAAATGAAAAAGAACTACAGTATTTCCTCCTAAGCAGTGCTGGTCAGGCACCGTGTGTGTAGCATGTAGCTAGTGGTGGGCAGCACTAATCTAAAAATTAGTTCCACTAGCCCTAAAACACTAACTCAAATATTTAGGTCCCCTAATTCTAAAGCACTAACTCAAAWATTTAGGTCCCCTAATTCTAAAGCACTAACTCAAATATTTAGGTCCCCTAATTCTAAAGCATTAATGCTCTGAAAGTTTTAGCAAAAGCTAATTCTAAAGCACTAAAATAACCCAGTCAACCCATGAACATTCTTCGACACACAACATGTGTCACATGTTGCCAAGACTTGTTGACATTCCTCAGCCATATTTGGGTTCATATGTTGTCAACATGTCACCTGGTGGATAAGTGACACACAGTTTTCACCGTCAGCTCTTAACATTAATGTTGATCAAAGAACTCAGTTAGTGCTTCTAAATTTAGCAAGTGCTAATCCACTAATAAATGTTAAAATTAGCACTAATCAGGAAATTAGTCCCCCTATTATTGCTTTAGGGGAACTGTGCCCACCACTGCATGTAGCCATGTAGCAACTAAACTTCGAGAGCATCAAAAACAAAACATTTAACAATTTTTTTAATTACAAATATAAAATGACTATGTATAAAACATGATAGAGAGAAAGAGTTTGCTATTTGTTGTGTTTATTAAATCAATAATATCAAAGAAATGCCTTTATTCTGAAAAGGTGAAACTGTCAGTATTATACCTCTGATTTGATGTGGCTGATTTGACACAAACGATCCCACCCATCATCAAATTAAACCAATAGAAATCAGCTGTCCCTCTAACTGCTAATACCGCTAATACGGTTAGCTTCCTCTAATTTTCTATCTTTTTAGCCATTTAGCTTTAGCTACTTCTTGTTCAGCAGATTAGTGGTTAGTGAAGCTAACTCTTGGGTTAGCTGTGCCCAACACTTTTGAAGACAGAAGGTTGAATATTAAATATATTACTATGAATGTTGCTCCATTTTGTTTCAAATATTGACTATGTTGTACGTTTTTTTGCCTAAGTTTCATTTTGAAATCTAGAGTCACCACTTTGCCCTGCAGGGGTACCTGTTTCGATTTCTGTAAATTAGCGACCCTTTACATCTGTAACCAGATGTTTACAAACACCGTCAAGAAAAAAAATTAAACTTTTTCTCATTGAGTCAAAACAGACTAAGCTTAATGTTTTAGGTCAGTTAGGATACCTGCAGTTATTTCGATTTGTCAAATATCTAAATAAAGAGAACAGTTTTCTACAGATTTTTTATTACGTTCTTTCAAGTCACAGGTTTACATATACATACAGCGGGTAAAATAAGTATCGAACACGTCACCATTTTTCTCAGTAAATATATTACTAGAGGTGCTAATGACATGAAATTTTCACCAGATGTTGGTAACAACCCAAGTGATCCATACATACAAAGAAATCAAACCATAAATGTCCAGAAATDAAGTTATTTGTAATAATGTGGAATGACACAGGGAAAAAGTATTGAACACACTTACTGAAATTTATCTAATACTTTGTACAAAAGCCTTTGTTGTCAATGACAGCTTCAAGACGCCTCCTGTATGGAGAAACTAGTGGCATGCATTGCTCAGGTGTGATTTTGGCCCATTCTTCCACACAAACAGTCTTCAAATCTTGAAGGTTTCGTGGACCTCTTCTATGAACTCTGATCTTTAGTTCTTTCCATAGATTTTCTGTTGGATTCAGGTCAGGTGATTGGCTGGGCCATTCCAGCAGCTTTAGTTTCTTTCTCTGAAACCAACTGAGAGTTTCCTTGGCTTTGTGTTTGGGCTCATTGTCTTGCTGAAATGTCCAGCCACGTTTCATCTTCATCATCCTGGTAGATGGAAGCAGATTTTTATCAAGAATGTCTCTGTACATTTTTCCACTCATCCTTCCTTCAATTATTTGAAGTTTGCCAGTACCATATGCTGAAAAACAGCCCCACACCATGATGTTCCCACCTCCAAACTTCACTGTTGGTATGGTGTTTTTGGGCTGATGTGCAGTGCCATTTGACCTCCAAACATGATGTGTATTCTGGCATCCAAACAGTTCAATGTTGGTCTCATCTGACCAGACTATATTCTCCCAGTATTACACAGGCTTGTCTAAATGTTGTGCAGCAAACTTTAAAGGAGCTTCAACATGCTGTTTCTTCAGCAGTGGAGTCTTGCGTGGTGAGCGTGCATACAGGCCATGGTGGTTCAGTGCATTACTTATTGTTTTCTTTGAAACAAACATACCTGCTAATTCCAGGTCTTTCTGAAGCTCTCCACAAGTGGTCCTTGGCTCTTGGACAACTCTTCTGATAATTCTTTTCACTCCTCTGTCAGAAATCTTGTGAGGAGCACCTGGTCGTGGTCGGTTTATGGTGAAATAATGTTCTTTCCACTTCTGAATTATGGCCCCAACAGTGCTCACTGGAACCTTCAGAAGTTTAGACATTCTTCTGTAACCGATGCCATCATTATGCTTTGCAACAATAAGGTTGTGAAGGTCTTGAGAGAGCTCTTTACTTTTACCCATCATCAGATGGTTCTTGTGTGATACCTGGCCATCATTTGGGACTGAACCAGCTGATATTAACTTGCACTGACAAGGGGCGGGCTTGTTTTCTAATTACTGAGAGAGTTCAGCTGGTGTCTTGGCTTTCCATGCCTTTTTACACCTCCCTTTCTTCATGTGTTCAATACTTTTTCCCTGTGCCATTCCACATTATTACAAATAACTTCATTTCTGGCCATTTATGGTTTGATTTCTTTGTATGTATGGATCACTTGGGTTGTTACCAACATCTGGTGAAAATTTCATGTCATTAGCACCTCTAGTAATACATTTACTGAGAAAAATGGTGACGTGTTCAATACTTATTTTACCTGCTGTTTTAATTTGTCTTTGAACAGTTTGGGAAAGTCCAGATCTGAGGTGTCCAATCTTGGTCCTTGAGGTCCACAACCACGCATGTTTTAAGGGATTCTCTGCTGCAMCACACCTGATTTGAATGAACGGGTAATTAACAGGCTTCTGCAGAACCTGAAGAGGTAATTCAGTCACTGAATCAGGTGAGTTGGAGCAGGGAATCCTTGTGGCCCTTGAAGACCAGGATTGGACCTCCCGGGCCTAGATGATGATGTCATGGCTTTGGAAGCAGTTAGTTCACAACATTTAAGTTAAGTGAAGACACCTGAGGACCATCGTGGTGCACTTCACAAAATAAATGGCCTCATAAGGAAATAACATTCTGTAGAGCTATTGAAGCAACATCTCATGACTTAAATGGGTCTTCAAATGGACAATGACCCTGAACACACAGCCTTCAGGATCATCAAACCCTGCCCCACATACCTGACCAGTTCCACCAGCTCTGCACAGAGCAACAAATAAAGTTCCAGTAAATCACGCTGAAGCCCAAATATCTGACCCAAGTCAAACAGTTTAAAGTCTATAGTATCAAATACTAACATGTATGTAAGCTTGTGACTTTGGAACTAACAAACCTAAAACAGGAAAGGTTTAGTCTGATTTAAAGCCAGTGTATGAACACAGTGAATGTAAACATCTGGTGGTTGACTTTGACTGAAGTACTCTTCATCAGGTTGCCTGTACCAGTCCATGACTTTGGTATTGTGACAGTTTAATATGAACATGTGTCATTACACCCCTTATTTACATATATGTTGTCTAATAAGTGGATATGGACTTCATGGTTTGGATCCCCAGGTCACATAGAGTTCTTAAAGTGATCTCTGACTACTGTCCCATGTTGGCCTTAATACTGTATGTTGTTATTTCTCTGTTCTTGTCTGTGACACATGAAAACTTTTAATAATCTATATGCCACGGTCATTAATGACGTATTTCCGGTAAAATTCTTGCCACGCTCCTCCCTTCCACTCCCTGCTTACTGCCTATGTTTTTACCGTTAGCTCCTAGTACTAGTCCGTGAAAAAGTCACAAAAGTTGAAGCATCTGTGATCTACTGGTATAAAACATGAGTTCTGTTGTGTGCCGTTGTGTCCACTAAGCAGCAGATACGATCGAGTAGTTAGTTTTTCTCCTTTTTCCTCTTGATGAGGAGGTGACAGCAGTGGATCATAGCATTACAGGGAAAACTTATCTTTAAAAGCTCACACTTGTGTTTGTAATCAGCATTTCTAACCTGAGGATATTCAAGAGACAGCATCAGAAATGAGAAGACGGAGGTTACAAAAGGGAAATGTACATTTATCCCCTTTTACTGCCAAGACGAGAGAGGAAAGACCTCCTCCACACGACAGCTAGCAGGAAGCTAACATGAAGCTAACACAACAGCCTGTACAAAGGTACAGTAGGTGTGTGTGTGTGTGTGTGCATGCGTTTGTGTTATACGAAATGTTTTTATGCGACTTTGTCATGAGTTTTATGCAAAAGTAAAAACTTGTTAGAGTGTATATTACAGTGTAGACTAAAGCTAAGTGACGAGCCCCCGAGCACCGAGAGCAGCAGAAACTCCGCCTGATAATCATTACGTTTTCAGTTCACTAACGTCTGGGAAAATGATCCAAACCACACAAGTAGCACATCGATTTAAAGCCCAGACTCTGCTCTTTCCAACAATATAAGTGTCACAGCTCTACGTGAAAAATTCACAGAACAAGCAGCCAMRGAATAGYGAAAAAGGCTAAATTCTGGAACCATAAACACRAACRTCTTTCCTTTGTTTTTATGKCTTTAATCCACTTTGGAGTGATTTTTTTCCACTTGGCTGGACCTGTACATCTCCTGTGTTAATGTTGGTACATGTAATATGCTAATTCTGTACTGTGGAGATCATTAAGAGTCGTTCTCGGGTGAAAAAATCTTTCGCTAACACTGTGTTGACCATGAACAGAAGTGTTGGGAGTGGCATCAAGTGCTGGATCGGAGGTCCGTGGCATATAGGCTATTGTTTAAAAATCTGTAGATTTTTTTTTTTACATTTTTCACTTCAGCACGTCACTATTTTTAACTGACGCAATGCATTCTGGGGGTGATGATGTCAAACAGGTTGAAGCTAAAACTAAAACACAGAGTCAAAGCTAAAAAGCTGCTCAATGAACATGTTTACTATGTTAGCGCTGGAGCTAACAGTGAAGCTAACAGGCTAAAGCTGAGATTCTTCCATGAAGCAGCTCTGCTGCTGGGTTCACAGCGAAGCAGTCAGTTTACCCACAATGCTTTGTGGCATAAATCCCAGCCTTCAGTGTTTTTACAGTCTGGTTTCATAGTTGAAGTAAATGCCAATAAGATGATGTTTAATAACAACTCTGTCAGAGATCACTTTAAGTTGTTACTACTATAATGATCACATGGCCTGTAGAGATGCTACCACCTCCAAGGCTTCAGTAGGGTCTCCACACGGCTTCWGCAGCAGCCATGCTTGTTGGGGAGCTACTGTGGCTGGACTCCACCTCCACACTCACCCCCTCATTCTGATTGGGTAAAGAGGGGTGCAGGAGGGAGGAGCCTGTGGAGGCATTGGTGCACGGCGGCAGGATCCTCGGYGGCGAGCGTGAGTCACTGCTGCTTCCTCCTCCAGCCATCATGGAGAACTGGTACGAGCCGGTGGTGGTGGAGTAGTACAGGTGGTACGGCGACGACGTGGACTGGAAGGGCCCGTTCTGAGCTTGGTGAGGGGTGTTTGGCGGGTAGGGAGGAGGCAGGTATGTGTGGTACCGCCCCGTTGGGGTGGTTGCGATCGCCGTAGCCATGGTGAGGCCGAGCGCGCCGTTAGAGACRGAGTTGTGGGACGGCGTGTAGGAAAAAGCAGCTGCTGTGGGGGGGTAGTGCACTCGAGGGTCGGAGAAACGGGAGTCGGGCAGGGAGGGGAGGGAAGTAAACGGTCGTTCTAAGGTCATCCTAGGGTCACCAAAGGCYGTAAGGTCAGGACCTGAGTGAAAGCAAAGGTCCAAGATTAGAAACGTACTCACTTCCTGTTTTGTGTGTGTGCTTTGTGTCGTGTTACCTGTCAGTCTTGAGGACAGATCACCAAGGGAGGAGCGACCAGGTGAGAGTGGGTTGGTCGTGTGAACAGTAGGAGTAGTTATCTGACCGAGGTATGAGTAGGACTGATCGTAGGACCAAGATGGAGATGACTGCATCTGTCTGGAATCTAGAAAACACAAGAACAGAGAAAACACGTCAACATCTACATTTAAAACCAAGACTTATCCCACAGTCCAAATCTGAAGCCAGCAGAGTCCTCATAATCCACTAAATCAAAATAGAGCTTCACCTAAACATTAAAATAGCGCAGAAGCTAACACTAACGGCTAACCGTTAGCTGCTAAGATGACTGTCACGCAGTCTGTGTCTCATGTCTGGCTGTGTCTCAATTCACGGGCTGCATCCTCACAACTGTGTAGCCCACCTGGACCACATCCTTCAAAGTCCGGATTTATTTAACATTTATTGCAGTGTAAGAAAAATACGTATTCAATAAACTGAAGTTGATATTAAAAACACCATTGTTAAATAAAATGATTTGTAGAAGGAATCAAACCATACAACACCAGAATTCTGGATCTGAGTGAGGTTTATTGTCTCCGGAGCTGACAGGAAACCACACTGGCGAAAAACCAGGAAGTTCATCAATTTATACATGTTCTTCAATGCCTGCGTTCGCCCCCTACTGACCTACGACTGAATCACAGGCATTCAGACAAAATTCTCATCTAATGTCCTCACAACGTTTGATTATGTGTTGTTATAATTCGGATATGTAACTAATCTATATCAATCAAAACATAATAGATTAAACATTGTCAACATTATAAAAAGGAAAACCTAAAAATATAGTGTTGTGCTTTTAACATCAGTACTAACCTCTAATAACTATAAATTTCTTCAGCAGTATAAATGTCATCAGTTAAATTGCTAAACTTACATTTAAAAACAAACTCTTTGGTCCATGGGGAATTTACAAACTACGCCGACTTGGTAAAAAAATAAAAACTCTGCCGTCTTTGTTTCTCTGTTTAGTTTGTTGTCGGAGCATTGAATTCTGGGATATCCTCGGCCAGTGATGATTGTCTGATGTATCCTTGATATTTGAGGTTTTGTGGGCCGCAATCCTCGGCTGCACAAGGAGGAGCCCTGGAATTGGACAGCACTCAGCGTGGGGCAGTGACGTATGACAAACGTGTACTCATGAAGACCCAGCCCATGAATTGACACAGCCTTTGTCTACTTTCAGCCGARGACTGGTAGGACTGGCACAAACCTGCTGTTGGTGAGCTGTTAGCAGACTTGAATTGGCTTATGCTAGTTAGCTAACAGCAGCAATAACTATTCGTTTAGTGGATTAGCTTTATCACTAACTTTTGAAAACTTGTTAGCAGACCAGTTAGCTTCCGTTAAATTAGGTTTTGCCAAATGTAAGTGCACTAACAGCTAACCAACAAGCTAACATCAAAAGATTTCAGCCAAAAGGAGTCGACAGTCAGTTAGCCATTGATCAACCATTATCTGTTAGCGTTAGCTTCTGCAATTTACAATTTTTTTTCCACGTTTAGCCTTAATGAAGCTATTTTTAATTAGCAAATTATGAGTTAGCTAAGCTAACCTTTTGGTTAGCTGTGCCCACCACTTATTTTAAATTTATAATTTTCTGTAGCAGCACCAAAATAATTATTAGTGTCATTCGCACAAGCCATAAGTTTATTATTTTAATCTAGGCAGACTTAAACATTGAGCTGGGGGTTAGGTCAAACCATCAATCAGACCTCCATTTAACTTTGCTCTGAACGTCAGGCTGCAGTCAGGAGTATACGGGATCTCAGGAGCTTGAGAAGGTTTCTGGGASAAGGGCTGTTTGAGTTTCCCTCCTAAACTGATTGCTGCTGTGATCCAATGATAGATCAGTTTAATCTGAGAAATGGCTCGATGGATGGATGTTCAAATCTACCATAATTAACCAAACCTTCATGAAGGCGCTCTAGATATTCAAAATCATWACATCCCAGAGGTGTCAGTAATTGGAACAGGTGTAATATAGTTAAAACAGGAAATTCCCTTTTTCATAATTTCTGACAGTTACGAAATTTATTTTAAATGTAATTTCTGCTTTACAGCTTTCTGCCAGCTGGCTCTCATTTCCTTCCAGCAACACAACTTGCTTCCTCACAGACCCAAATGTTTGTAACACACACACACACACACACACACGCACGCACACACACGCCACACACACACCTACTATGTCTCTCTATCCTTGTGGGGACTATCCATTGCCTTCCATTCATTTTTTGCATATTTTATATCCTAACCCTGACCATTTATCCTAAAATTAACCACACAGGTACCAACCTGACCCTAAAACTAACCTAAACTCAATTCACACTTTGGTCCTAAACCCAACCAGGCTTTGGTCCCCACAAGACGCATTTGGTCCCCACGAGGTTGCATTTTCCTGAAAAATCDTCCCCACCAAGTAGCAAAAACAAGGGCACACACACACATGCGTAATCGTGTATAGGACTAACATTCCATAACCAACATTCAGCGTCACCACCTATGAAACCCAAAGAGGAACAGATTCTGCCTCGTGGTTCCACTTTGGGTTTCCACGGCAACCACAACGAACACACACATACGTGCAAAGAGACCACAATGGATCTGACCAAAACCACAAGGAGGAACTACGAGGGCTGATGCAAGTCGTGTGCAAAGGTTGGGAAATTCACACACACGCAAATGCACCGACACATACACACTCGCTGGTACTTTCTGTTTTGGTGCAGGATTTGATTTTTTGTTTTTGTCCCCACAATAATATTTATCAAATTAGCTCGAGAACAAAATGTGAATGAAAAATTTAACTTTTCAAAACAACTTTTTGTTTAATAATTTCAGAAGTGTTGCATATATACATAGATATATACACACTTGAGGCAATATCCCRCAAATTGTGATTGTTTGGGGACAAATGGGTGAAAAAAATTCCTTAAAATTGAGAGAGGAGACATGATKATGAGCTGCAGAAGTGTCCAATGTGTCTGTAAAAAAATGGTGACATAAAGTGAAAAATGTTATAAACATRTACAAATTATTTAAGTAATTAGGAGTTTTCATGTGTCACAAAAAAACAAATTTTTGTGAAACAGAGAAATAATAAATTAAGACCAACATCTCAGCATGATGGCTCAGGCCTCCTTTGCAAAAGAGATCTCTGATCTCAGTGGGATTTACCTGKTTAAATAAAGGTTAATAACATAAAACAAAAATGTGACAGCAGTCTGAGATCACTTTAAGATGCTCCAAACTCAGCTGACAGGACTGTGTTTCTCTGTGACTCGTATGAGGAAGTTGAGAGCGCCGCACAAGTTGCAATACATTCTGGACTCTCTTGTGAATGGTGTTGGCCAACTTCTCACAGTCCTATGAGATAACACCTTTAGATTTCTAAATGCTCTCTGAAGCCKAACGACTCAAATCTCCTAGTGGTTTTGGCTTACCGGCTGTTATTTGAGAGTGTGGAGGGCTGGAGAACGTAGCCGAGTTGAGAACCGTGGGCTGGCGGCCGTTGGCAGAGGGTTGATGGTGGTGGTGGGGGTGGTGGTGAGGAGGGGTCACCCTGATGGAGCTTCGTCTCAGCTGCTCCAGCTCCGTTAGCCTCTCAGAGAACGCCAACGAGCCAGCTTTAACCTCGTCCATTTTCTGACGATGACCTTGGAGAGAAACAGGAAGAAGATTCAGTGAGAGAATACAAATTATTCTCATACTGTTCCAACAGTTATGGTGTAGGCCCAGCTATATGAGTGTCTACTGTCCCAACAATGTTAACCAGTTWACAGGTACCACATAACAAAACTGCCATGCCTCTGTCGTCTGATCAACAGTTGCTTTGCTACARCTTGTTATGTAAGCAAAACCAAATAAGTCTTAAGTCTTGTGTTTCATCACACAAAGCAGGACAAGACTTCTGTGTTGCAACAAGTTCCTCACTGACTCAGGTAACAACTCATCGTGTCTTATAGTGTAATTATTCAGAAATGGAAGAGGTACAAAAATGACCATCAGTCACCCTCATTGTTCCGAGGTAAGAAGGGTCCCYGAGAACAATGAGGAATCAGGAAGAACTTGTTATTGATCTGAAGACACCTGGGACCACAGTCACCAAGAAGACCATTGGTAATGGATTGAAAAACCAATCCTACAATGAAGAACTGATGGTGGAAACATGCTTTGGGTCTGTTTTATGTCRTTGAGTACAGGGATACTTCACAGAACTGAGGGGTCAATGGACTGGAACATCCATTTATCACATTTTACCCACACGTTTAGCAGTCATTKTGCGAGAGGTAGGGTACGCCCTGGACAGGTTGCAAGTCCATCACCAACCATTAACTCTCTCACTCTTAGTAATCCTTTCTGTTACCCAAACCTGTACKCAAAAACCTAATGCCCGCCTCGCAAAACTTGACACAGAGTCCCACAAGATCACTTGAGACACTCTGAAATGCAATATTTGAACAAAAATGTCTATAATCACAAGGCCAGTCATGAAGGATGTCTATCAATTTGACAGGTCAAGATAAGTAAAACACACTTGATTTCAGCTCTACAACCTTCCTTTCAGGACTTACATTTTTCTGATCCTTTTTTTAACCTTTTCACAGGATCTTAAGACCTGTTGCAGCTAGCAACATACCATCTTCGCCAGAGTGCCTGACCCTGTCCAAAATCCCCCAGTTAGACAAGTTTTACACTCATATTACCCACGCTTCTCGAGTTATTCACATTTTGTCCCACTGTTAACCCTAAGGCCGCGTGAGATCCGTATAAATAAAGCACAAACTGGCAAAATCTTGACTAGGCTAAAGTTCAAGGTTCACCCCCAGTGAGCCAAAAACATTGCCCAGACCCCAACCCTTAAACACTAAACCAAACTGGGCCCTAAKACTAATTCTAACCCTTACCCAAACCTGTACCCAACTACTCCCAATTAACCTAGCATGCATGTCTTTGGTCTGTGGGAAGAAACTAGAGTATCCGGAGAGAACATGAAAACCACAACCGCAAAGGTCCCTGGTTGGGGTTCAATCCAAGAACCTTCTTGCTGAGAGGCAACATACCAATGAACAGGTACATTTACAGTAAAACATTGAACAAGAACCTTCTCACTGAGACTGAGAGGCAACATATATACCAATGAATAGGTACATTTACAGTAAAACATTGAACAAAAATCGTCTTGCCTCATCCAGAATACTGAAGGTGTGTCATGGGTGGGACTCAAAACATACCACCATGGCAAAAAAAAAACTTAGGCAAAAAGAGCACATTTAGTTCATCGAGTAATGCTAAAAATGGATTGAACACTTGTAATGCCTGTTGGATCCCATCTACTCCACATCAATGTTTCCCTGGCAAACTTAAGATGGACCTGAACAAACAAATCAACTTCCCTGGAAACAAAAAATATACATGCAATTGAACTTTGTGAGCGTAACATGTCTATGTCAGATCTACTTACGCCGAGGTTCTCTGGGACCATCAACTGTAATTTTAATAGCCCTCTGGTATGTAGCCACCTGGGTGGGGTTGGTGAATACAGTGATTGTCAAAGTGAAACTCTTGCCTATAAAAACAGAAGAAAGGAAGGTAAGCCATGCACATAAAGGAATAAGGCAAAGATTATCAACAAAAGCACAACTGAAATAATCCAGAAAGCACACACCACATCAATGTTACAAAATAATTCACAAGTCATTGAGTGAAATTAGTATTCGATCTTCTACAAACTGGCCACATATTGGTTACGTGCCCCATGAGGCACACAGATCAGTCAGTCGATCAAKTGATCATTAAATCTTGATCTGTACTTAGGTGTATAAAGCAAGCCTGTTCACAAAATCAGTTWCTTCCATTTCAAACTGTCCACTAAAAAGCTGGCTAAAGACTAGAGAACATAGATAACCARGAACATAGGTACCRAGGAACATAAGTACAAAGGAACATATGTACCAGGTAAAGTAGATACCAAGAACATAAGTACAAGGTAAAGTATACACCAAGGAACATAAGTACAAAGGAACTAAGKTACCAGGGAACATAGGTACTAACTCTTTTTGATCATTTGTCTTATGTGTAGCTTCTTGTACTCCAAATTAGATTGWACTTATARGCTTGTAAAAATGTAGAATGTGRTATACCTCATTTAAAAAGGAGTAAACCGTCCACTAATGTCTGTACTACACGTTTCCTGATTTGTTCAAAAGCACATCTGAGGAACTTTTTGGGGATTGTGCTGAGCAGTATTAATAATGTGTGTCTTCAAAAGTTGTTTTACCTCTATTCCTCTATACGTCTGTCTCTCACACACATAGGGAAATACAGCATTTATTGCTCGTGTTACTTTCTTTTTTACAACTGTCATTAGGTCCGAACCCTAACCCAAACACTTTGTTAACCAAGCTAGGTTTATGTTGTCTAAACATACTCTTTCCAAAATGTTGCATGTAATGTATTCAATTGGTTAGTCCTTTGTTAATCTAAGGTTGCATTAAAAAAGGACTTAAAGCCCRTTATTAGGAACATAAACAACATTTTTCAGATGCGTCATGACCTACAATGTCTGTTTTTTGCTTTTTGTACATAGGCTATTAAGGTAGATGTGAAAAAATTGTAGGTTTTGAGTCTATAAATCTTGAATTTTGAAATAGGACCTTTCATAATGTGTCTGTAATTTCCTTTCATGGGATCAGTAAAGTATCATTCATTCATTCATTCATTCATTCATTCATTCATTCATTCATTCATTCATTCATTCATTCATTCATTCATAATCTGTTCTCATAATCTAGTTGTAAACAGCTGCATCAGGCCATCAAATGAAAATATTTTACTGAATGCTAAGAAAATAAATCACAATCTCAAAGATTTTCTTACCATTTACCCTTATGTTGATGTTTGGTATTGGCCACAAGATGGCACCCAGGACAAACACCAACAGTAAAACAATTTACTGTGTATTCTGTATAATTGTATAAACAATATATGTAAAAAAACATGTATTTTAGTTGTAGATTTGGTTTAATGAGGTTTGATAAGGAATGAAAGTCTGTTGCATCACACATAGATGATTTTAATGTGTGTTCCTGGTTTTTGCTTTTTTTTTCCTGATATAATCACAAATCGTGTCAGGACCAGTCCAAATACTCTATGTTGGAGGGTCATACGGAAGTTAGGGTTTAGGGGTTAGGGTTAAAGTACATAAATGAATGGAAGCCAATACATGGTCCTAATAAAGATAGAAATCAAACAGTGTCTGTGTCCTTGTAAAAAATGCCMGACCTGTTTAAAAGAGGAACTAAAAGGGAACATGAAAACTAGCTGCGTCTGTGTGTTCGCAAAGACAAAGATAAATATCCAAACTGCACMAACTAACCGAACCATAAAATGAAACAAACAGCAGTTATGTGTGTGTTGACGGGTTTAATTTCTGCTTTTTTACCTGTTGCTGAGAGGACACAGAGCCAAACGGCATGACTATAGGTCCTGTGTGCAGAGCTCACTCGACAAGCCTGTTTGATATGTTTGCATTTATTATGGGTTGAATCATATCTTCAGRATTATTGCTAATCTAACAGAATGTTGAATAAAAACTGCCACAGATAGCTATCAGTGAATATCAGTGTAACTGTTGTCCATTAGGCTACAGTTCATACTATCAGTGATGCTTTAAGGGACATTCAGACATTTCTTTCTGGCAAGAAAATGTTTAAAGATTTAATAAAGCCTTAAGACAGAATTAGTTTTACCAAAACATTAGCTTCACTGGCTGCCAATCACTAATATTTGTTACTGGATTGGAAGTCATGTGACCTGGACGTTCTACACAAGGCAGACCTCTATGCACTGAGCTAACACTAAACCACTGTCATCAATAAAGAGATGTGATAAAAAAAAAAACGTATAACTACATCTTCTAAAGTGCTTTAGGGCATTTTCCTATTTCTGACCACTACAAGGATTCAAGTCAACAACAACTACAGACAGTCTATAAAAATTAAAATTATTTTTAATATTTTAGAGAATATATAATCTAATGTATATAAAACTATCAGAAAGCTGTGTACGTTATGAATGTACCATTTCACAAGTAAACAGAATTGAACTTATTTACCTCAATGAGATCTGAGCAGAAGTGAAGCTAATAATGTACCAGTTTAAAATTAAAATAAGCTTATAAAGCCAATGTAATCACTGATAATTATTGAATTGGTTAGCAGATATTAGCTTCTGTAGCATATATAGTTATACAGAGTGTAGCACTCTGCTGAACCCTGCTACAATTTAACACAAATTATTAAATAGTACAAGCTGATTTGTCCTCTGATTTCGGTAATATTTAGACAGTGTAAAATAATATCTTATATTTAAAGTGATCCCCGATTAGTTGTAACATTAGACTTTATTTAATAAACATATACTTTAACTATAAAATAAAGACTGTAAAAATACTGTAGGATGTTCAGTTTTTATAAATTTTAAACTTAAAGTTTAAAAATATATTTTAACACGGACGGAGCCATTTTATTTACACTCAAAGCATTCTGGGTAAATGACATCAACTAGGTCATCGGCACGAGGCTGCTAGCGAGCTATATCCACCCTGAAGGTTAATCTTGGACAATATCTGATGATCGACTCTTTTAAATGAAACCAGAGAGCGTTGACAGAGAGGAGAAGGTAGAAATGACTCAGCCTGGAACTGAAAATATGGATGGAGGACAACAGAGCTGCTTCATGGAAGAAGAACCTCAGCTTAGCCTGTTAGCCTTCGCGCTAGCCCTCATGCTATATTACCTTATATGTATTAGCTCAGCGCTAGCGCAACAGACTAACAATCTAAACTGAGGTCCTCCATATCACACTGACGATTTAAACTATTTTAGACAAAAATGTTAAATTTAGGTCAAAAATAGCAAGGTATTACCCTTAAGACACAATTTAGACAGTTTATTTGTTTAAAAAAAAGTTGATTTTGGGTTAAGTTACACTTTAAGCATTTTTAGTTTTCTGTTAGACAAACCTGACCTGTTGATAAGCTGGTTAGCTAATATATAGTACAGACCAAATGTTTGGATACACCTCCTCATTCAAAGAGTTTTCTTTATTTTCATGACTGAAAATTGTAGATTCACACTGAAGGCAGCAAAACTATGAATTAACACATATGGAATTAAATACTTAACAAAAAAGTGTGAAACAACTCAAAATATGTCTTATATTCGATGTTCTTCAAACTAGCCACCTTTTGCTTTGATTACTGATTTGCACACTCTTGGCAYTCTCTTGATGAACTTCAAGAGGTACACACAAAATCCTAAAGACGCTACATGCGTGTGACACAGCCGTGCAGCACTGCATGTGTGAGGGGATAGTTGTTTTTGTTTTCATACATAAGGTTAGCAGAAATAAATTTAGCAGAAGGTAATTGGTGCGCTAAGAGTTTTCAAAATAAGAGAAAATGTTAATCCGTAAAACAAAAAGTTAGCTTCACTATTATCTGTTAGCATATTAGCTGAAACTTTGGACAGTACTGTTCAAACGTTATTTTGTATGACTATAGTTAGTGTTTAAGTCAATAATGTCTTACAATAACACATAATTACATAAATTTCCTGACTTTTAACATTCTTTAAGGAAAAAAACAGTGGGCTGACTGTGGGCAGTCCTAATGGCCCTACCGCCAGATTTAGCAGGTTTTCTGGGGGGATCTCATTGGTATTGGCAATATTAAAATCTGGAGTGATACTCCTACCTCAAAGAAATGACGATTGTCACTATAAAGAAAACCAATTAATGTTAAATATGTATCCCATTTAGTACCTCACAAAAAATTGCATTTGCCACCTTATGAAGCTGATATTGGTCGTAAATGAGCAAAAAATTAAGATATAAAAAACCTAACYTTAATGCTTCCTTGGATTACTTTGAAACTCACTGAATTAAAACATTGCTGAGAATGAGTAATGCTGAGAAAACTACACAGTTCAAGTGTACTATATGAATATACATTTTTTAAAAATGATTTTAACAATACAGTGCGCTCTATAAAATAAAAACAGTTATTGTTCAATTTTCTTAGGACTGAGGAGTTGTTATCGAGTCCATGTGTAAAAGTGTAAGTGCAGTTTGTGTATACAGGCCTGGTGTTTTAAATAGATAAGTAGAGACATTTGCCTATGACTGATTTAGAGTAACTGTGGTCTAGTGTGTCCGTTAAACTCAGAAAGGTGGGGGTGGAGAAGAGTTGGGCCAAATGAGGTAGACATCAAACAAAAATTTAGGAGGAAGTTGACTGAATAATGTTTTTCCCCACTAGTACTTCCCTTACTGTATCCCATTCTGTGTTAAGCTCTTGTGCAAAGCAGAGCTATTAAATGTCCCACAACGTGCGGTCGAAACGCCACTACTATTTACACGACAGTTACAGCAGAGGTCCTAAACACACATTTTTAAATTAAATCTAAATATAAAATCATGGAATAGCTGTAGAGATAAAGTATAATTGGTCAAATATGTCCCACATTTGGACTTCTTTACCGTAAATAAAACACCCTCAYAGCAAAATTTGTCTGGCCCACACAAGGCAGTAACTGTCGACCCAAATACCACAAAGAGTGACGGCATCTCCAGATGTGGTTTGCCAGAAGTTGTCAATGCRTGGGCCAGCAGCACACAAACCAAACCACAACTGGGCCAGTTGTAGCATGCCATCTTAAAATCAGTGCCATCATTGCCAGACCTGGCCCACACCAGTCTGCTATGTGGATATTCGTCCACATCTTGACGCACCTCTTCCACTGCGCCCCACAAAGCGCAGGTCATTGAATCGGGCTATTTGGTTCTTGATGGCGGCCGTGGCGTTCCGAAGTTCTGCCGAGTAATTCTCGTCATTACCAGCCATCACCGTAACCAAGGTGCCGTCGGGGATATCGCCCAGGGCCACCACCTGCAGACAGATGAGGAAAAATACAACAAAAAACTTTTAAATTTGTTGTATTAGGATTCTTGTTTATTTAATGGAACACTGCACCTTTTATTGATGTTTTTACACTTTGGAGTGTGACTGTGATCAATGAAGCTGAGTGGACATGATTTTGAATATCAGGGCAAAGACCAACTATGTGTTGAAAGGAACGACCTTCAGATCTCAGAGGAAGGATTCCTCCATAGCACAGATTGAGAGACATCTATGAAAACCATTCCTGTTGCACCAAAGGTTCATTTGACCTAACTAGGACAGCTTTATGAGTTGGTCTACCAGCCATGGAGAGCAACCAAGGGAGACCTTTGTGAGAGAAGATACCAAGAAAACTGTATGAAGAACCTCAATTGTGATGAACAAGGTTCTCTAGAAACCGAGATTGAGCTGTTTGGTCTAAATTCTAAACCTAATATCTGGAGGAAACCAGGCTTGATACCATCCCTACAATGAAGCACTGTGGTGGAAGCATCATCCACATAGCTCTGGACCAAAGGTTCACCTTTCAACATGACCAATGACCCAAAGCACACAGAGAAGATATCCAAGGAGTGGTGTAGAGAAACTTATACAAAAGTCACAAAACACAAAACTACTAAACAAAAAACTAGTTTTGCTAATTGCTGTTAGCYGATATGCAAAACCATGCTCACCACTAAGTATTTGCATAGGAAACTTTCGCAAACCCAACATTCACTTAATTTTTACTGCTAACTGGCAAACTACATATTGGATATCCTTTTTACTATTTGAGAAAAATAATACATTTATATGTAAATACAAAAAATTCCCAGCTATATTGGAGTATGTGGGACGTTTTGATGGTTGTAGGCATTTTCAAAACCCCATATTTATCCAGGTCTTAGATAACTCACAGTTTTATAACTTTGTAGTACAGCAACTAACTGGTACTGACCACTTGATAAGTCCAACTAAATTTCTGATGGGTTCTGAGACCGCTTCAAATATATTTCAACTGAAAAAGCATCCTTAAGATACCAGTCATTTATGATATGTAACATTCAGAACACCAGACAGCACTTTTTTTTCCTCTACACCTACTGATTTATAGACATATAGAGGCTGATTTCCATAATAGAAACACACAGGCCATCTGTGTGCAAATGTCCATGGCAGATGCTGCACTGATGGCTTCTCTTAACCTTGAACTCTAAGCAAACAAGTGCAGCACTTATTGACTGACACACTGCATTAAACTGTGAGTTAAACCTTGATTTTGGTGCGAGCCAAATAACAAATCAACGTTGCTTTCTTGATAACCTACAAAACACAATACATGTCTGAGCTACTGGATGGCCTTCAGCAAAGCAGCAATGGCTTTGACTAGAGTCCTTTGGTCTGTAGAGAAGTTCATGACTGACTGAATAACAATAAMTCCAAGGAGACCAAACCATCAACCCTCTACCACTGTGCTTCACCACTGGTATGAGGTGTTTATAATGATAATTGTGTACTGTGCACGTCTTTAGTCAAAGTACACAGCATACTGTTAGGAGTATACTGTGTTCATGTCCTTTGTCAAAGTACACAGTATAAGGTTAGGGGTAAACTGTGTATATGTCCTTAGTCAAAGTACACAGTATACTGTGTACATGTCCTTAGTCAAAGTACACAGTATACTGTTAGGGGTATACTGTGTATGCTTACAAACCTAGTCACTCCACTGCTACAACTCTTGTTCATATGGTTGACAATTGGTATCAAGAAATGGACAAAGGTAATCTAGTTGGTGTCATATKTTTGGACTTTARYGCAGCATTTGATCTGATAAATCAAGATCTTCTCATTGATAAGTTAAGATMTTACGGACTATCAACTAAGTCCTTGTGTTGGATCAGAGATTATCTCACTGACAGAAACCAACATGTTTTTATAATGTTTTTTTTTGTCCAATAGTTGTGAGATCCACTGTGGTTTGCCTCAGGGTAGCTCTCTTGGACCTCTCCTTTTTTCAGTTTSTAAACTGATTGCATGGTTATTCACAGATGAACCTCACTATGAAGAGCGCTGTCTTGGAGCAAGTCACACAGGTTAAATTACTTGGCATCACAGTGGATCATCACTTGACATGGTCTCATCATATTGACAAAATAAGTAGTAAAATGGGTAAAGGTATTGCTGTTGTCAGAAGATGTTCGCCTTTTGTTATTCCATCAGTTCTGAAAGAGGTTGTGCGATCTTTAGTTCTGTCTCACTTAGACTATTGTTCAGTTTTATGGTCTGCTGCTAATAAATCAGATTTGTTAAGGTTRCAGGTAGTCAAAATAAGGCTGCTCGCCTAGTGTTAATATGTCTATTTCATACAAGCATTATAGAAATACACCGTAGTTTACTGTGGCCATTACTGAAGGTTAGGTTGCAGTATAATTTACTTACATTTATAAACAAAGTTATAATTACTAGGAGGCCTGAATCAGTGTATGAAAAGCTCATTTACTCTGATCAGATACATAATTATGTTACTAGATACTCTTGTGAAACAAAACTAATTGTAAATCATGCTAGAACAAACTTRCTACAAAAATCAGTAGTTTATAGAGCTATTCAGGWATGGAATAAATTACCTAAAAACATTAGATATCTAAAAAGCACATGTTCTTTTAAAAGAGCACTGAAATCTTATTTGTATTAAATTTTATTTTGTCATTATTATTRTTATTATTATTATTGGTTTTATTTTGTTTTTAACTAGGCTTATGGTTGTAATTTTGTAAAATGTGGAATTTGATTAYTTTCATGTATATTTTATGTCATGATTTTATGCGTTGTATAAATATTTTATGTTATATCAGTTGGACCCCAGGAAGATTAGCAACCATCTTGGTGGAAACTAATGGGGATCCTAATCAATAAMCAAAACAAATAAACATGTCCTTAGTCAAAGAGCACAGTATGTGGTTAGGAGTATACTGTGTACATGTCAAAGTGAACTTTCAACAAAGTTAACTATTTGTTGAAAGCAGTTTAATCCCTGTAATATTAGATTGGTTGCTTTTAACAAGGTATTTATTTCTCCTCTCATTTTTGCAAAGGATGGAAATCCGATGGAAACCGTTGTGGCAGTGGAGAACTTTAATCCACGCATGTTCAGTTTTTAGAGGTTTTCCTCTGCCAGCCTTCTAAATCRTAATTCTTGAGTCATTTTCCAGCTCTCCTGTCATGACCTTCGATCTTTAACCTGATTCATWTCATGCTAAGTAAAAATATTACTTTTTTACACTAACTGAAGGAAAAAAAATTGCAGATGCTAATGCTAAACAAGTAAATATTAACAGAAACTAACATAACTGCTAATGGCTAATTGCTAAGACAATCTGCATCACAAGTCTTCATCTCCTTCCAGCAGAAGACTGGTGGGACGGAGACAAACCTGTTGATGTTAGCTTCTTAGTTAGCAGAAACCTATGTTAAGTTTTAAGATATAACAAATGTACACGGTCTGCATGTTTGAAAGTATGGATTATACTGTACAMTCTWAYTGCTTGCCATACCTGCACCTTGTCATCGATCCACAAACTCACCAATCAAAAGGTTGGCTTTACTAAGTCATTATCTTGCTAACTAAACATTGAACAAATTACCGCAGGTTAGGCTTAAAGGCTAACCCTATTGGACTTAGAAATGTGTTTCTTTTGGCTGTAGTCTTAACACCTAAAAAATTTGTGGAAACTAACGCTTAACAGCTAAATAAGTAAAGAAAATCTAATACTAACAGCTAATTACTAATGATTATTAGGGCTGTGTATTGGCAAGAATTTGGCGATACGATACATATCATGACAGAGGGGTCACGATACGATATATCCC
>NW_013953706.1:75768-78241 GCF_001266775.1 Austrofundulus limnaeus
AGCTGTTTAGCAGAACCATGCCTACATTTAGCTTAAATTTTTTGAAAGCAGAAAGCAGTTTTCAGATTTTGTCTTTGAGCTTCCTAAAAATATAATTAAATTATGTAATTTGTGTTTTTTGCTTTTTATGGTAAAATTCAAAGATTTTCGTTCCTGATAAAGACCAGATCTGCTTTACTATGTGTAATTTATATGTAACAAGCTTGTTTGTTTAGGTTACCTGTCTACATGCCTGTTATTTCATGCTTTAAAAAAATGCACATTTATGTGTTTGTGGCTAAAAAGCTCCTTTATGTGTGCATTATCTGTAAGGGCTAGTGACATCCGCTCATGACACTCCATAATGATGCATTATGCACCAAACTCACTAACACAGACATGCGTGTGGAAACGCTAATGCATAAAATTCAATAAATCAATCTGCTGCTGCGTGTGTATGTGTGTGTCCTTCAGCAGCTTAGTGCTGCTTTTCCACAAATGCATTTTGTCTAAAAGAACAGGAAAGACATCCACATCCAAACAAATCCATTCATGAGGGAATACAAAGGAAGCACATGAATCATCGAGCTGTGCATTTTCAAATGCTGCAAATGACTGAATCGAATTATCTTGTATCGTTGTAGAAAAGAAGTTTGAATTAGTTGAAAATACAGATAAATTCGGCTGTAAAACATACAAATACTGTAGCTGTTTTTTTAAAGTCATTATTGGATTTAATAATTGGTGGTGACTGTGGCTGAGTGGTTAGTGGAGTCGTTCCTTTAATATAAGAGTTGGTGGTTCGATTCCACTGTTATTCAGTCACATGCTGAAGTGTCTTTGGACAAGATACTGAACCCCCTCTGATGTGTGTCCCATCAGTGTGTGAGWGTGATTTAAGCACTGATTAGTCTCTCTAGACTGATTTATCTGTATTAACTTCGTAGAGATCTA
The DNA here is from genome assembly GCF_001266775.1 of Austrofundulus limnaeus. NCBI lineage: Eukaryota > Metazoa > Chordata > Actinopteri > Cyprinodontiformes > Rivulidae > Austrofundulus > Austrofundulus limnaeus. The sequence continues at coordinate 76,702 of NW_013953706.1, forward strand.
GTGGAGTGCTGTGTGAATGTGTGTGAATGTGTGTGAATGTGTGTGAATGTGTGTGAATGTGTGTGAATGGGTAAATGAGGGCCCAGATTGCAGGGTGAAGCACTTTGTGTGTCCTGATTGGATAGAAAGGCACTATTTAATGTGGTTGATTTCCTCAAATTATGGCTAAAATCTGATAAGACAGAATATGTACATTTTCATTTTCTTTCAAATGATTTTAGTAACCTTTGTTAAACAAACTTGTAAAAAYTCTAATCTTGTGAGAATGRCAGCAGATAACCCAGRGAACARCCAGAGTCAAAAGCCACAGAASTATTTATTTRTAAACAAAAAGGCTATCGTGGCAGCTTTAAAGAAATCAATGAAACAAACAATAAGGAGATGTAGAGCATGAAGCTGGGTAAACAGCACAATGATCAGAAAAATACTGGAGGACATTAAGACTGTTAATAAGGATCAACTAATGAGGGGAAAAMAAGAAACACCTGGAGGAGACACAAGAGGAAACAGGTGAGCGAGGGCGGGGCTGAAGGATTCACAGACAGGAGACTGAATAGAAGAACACCAGGATACACAGAGGAAACCCAAGGAGGAGAGTGCAAACTGATACACAGACAGACCAGAATAATTTGGTAAGTTTATAAACAGTGAAGTTATTAGTTTGAGCAGTGGTAGGCACAGCTTACTAAAAAGTTAGCTTYGCTAACTAAAAATATATAGACTCACTGTGCTAAATCAGTACAAATTTGTTGCTTATCGTGACCACTGTCACTCATTCTGTGTCACACGTCTCCTTCCAGCTTAAAATTGGCAAAATCTAATATGGTGAAAGYTAACTGGTCTGCTAATAATTTTTAAAGTAAGTGAAAACACTAATCAGCTAAGTGAAAAACTAGAWACCRCAYRGMRGTAACATARTGAMCCCCGCACGCAYAAATGCACCAGAACTCAGAAGTCTTTATTCCTAATAAATGTCACTCTGCTAGGTGCATCCCAAAATTGTAGTGGTTTGGGTGGGGGTCTTTTTTTGGGGTGGGGTGGGCGTTGGGCTTGATGCATAGCCCCTCACCAGAGCTAAACAACAAAGAAAATCTGAAGCTCCTCTGTTTAACAGTTTTTGAGCTATAACCATTTTTGTATGTCCAGATACCCCTTTTTCAGATAAATTGGGGGTCCGGGGGATGAGGGGCACTGATTTGTGGGCCTGATGGATAGAGCTTCATCAGAGCTAAACAACAAAATAAATCTGAAGCTTCTATGTTGAACAGTTTCTGAGTTATAAGCATTTTTGCATGTCCTGACACCTCCACTTTGAAAGGAGCCCCCTCCTCAAATATGGGGTCTATCGTAAAACCGTTGGGTGGTGCAGTGTAGGTCAGACTCATCTACAGTCCTTCCAAATTTCATGTTGATCATTGCAGCTGTTTTTGTGGAACAGTTGACCAAATATCTCTGAAAAATAATTAAAATAAAAAATAAACAGTACTAAGGGTGTATTCAGACCAGGAAAGTCCTTTGGTCCAATTGTTTGGTCCAGACC
>NW_013953706.1:79252-80735 GCF_001266775.1 Austrofundulus limnaeus
GGTTGTCGGTCGTTGCGGGGGGGGAAATTCCATGCAGTGACGTATGGTTCAGTGGGAGGGGGTTTCCGAGTTTGGCGCAGTGACCATGAAAAGTCTGTGCGAAAACGACTGCCGATCAACCACGTGACCGCGCGTCGACCCGTCGGCGTCAGAGCGAGTATGTTTCAGGCTTTACAGTCGTCTCGGTATATTTCTCCTCTCAGTAGGGTTGTTTACAGCGCACGCAATTTCCACTTAGCTTCTTAGCTTAGCCTCCTTCACAGCGACATATGTAGCGGCCAACAGATCCAATCATTTTAAACTTCARCAGAGGCCACGCCTCCTGCAAGAATCTCTTCTCTATAGCCACGAGTCCAGACCCTCGTATGAAGCAAAGTGAAGGACAAGGGGCTGGTTTTTACCAGGCTAATGCAGTGCCACTAGGTGGTGAGAATAATCGTCTTATTGAAATAAAAATACAGAGGAAGACCTTCTTAGGTTCTATAATAGATTAAAGGATTTAACTCCCGATCCAAGTTTAATGGAATAAAACAATCACAACAGCTTCAGTGTTGTTTTGGTTTCTAAAGCACAAACTWGTCATTATCATTGGTGAAATTGGCTTCTTAGACAAAGTCCAAGTCCAGAYCAATGATTTAATTATTTTAAAAACTCTGATTTGGACCTTTTTTAGTCCCTGTGAACAGAAGTGACACACCTTAAAGGCGATAGGCAGAGTCTTGTTACACCTCCAGTGGGTGGGGAGCACTGAGCAGAGGAAGTTGGGACTGTCAGTCTTCACCAGCTCCCCTGGATGATCCGAGATCACCTGACAACACAGCRTTTCATTGTTTAACTCAACTTAGAAGCACTTTTACTATTGAGCAGTGATGTCGTCGTACCTCTGCCATGCCGTGGTCAGCTAGGCGCAGTTTCCCCATCAGAGCGCCGCCGCCAGGCTCCTGCGCTCCGAGGGGCAGCGCCTCGGCCATCTTCCCTCCTGTGGCGAGTGAGGTGGAGGGGGGAGTGTAACGCCGGCCAGGAGCTGGGTCTGAAACAGACACAAAGGAAATTCTCTGAGTGTTTTTGTTGTTGTTGTTCTTGTTATAAATAATATGAAGAAAGACAAGATTTAAAATGATTCAAATAACTAAATATTGGATCTCAGTAACTAGATCTTCCTAAAAATACTCACCTAAATCATTTTTTATACCAAGTTTCTCAGAAATCTCAAAAAATATCATATGCTACATTTTTGGTTAAGTTTTCTTGAAAACCTTAGAAAAAAAGACTTAGGCAATTATTTTAGGAAGAWTAAAAAAAGTTGATAACTATGACTAAGTACTAAATATTCAAAATATTACAGTGAAATACATCAACAGAAAAATGGAMTTAAGCAAGGTAAGAATTATGTGAATAAATCATCAGAAGTATATATATGTATTAGGGCTGCCACGATTAATCGATTAATCGACGACTAATCAATTATTAAAATAATCGATGA